>NC_142711.1:6304545-6607575 GCF_055471065.1 Atractosteus spatula | reverse complement strand
GATTTTGTACATAAATGACATTTTAGAAGGACTGACATTTTCCATAATACTGTTTTTCTGTAACCTGCCATATGCCAGGCCTTACCTTGCCTGTTCTATTATGCAAGGAAAAATACACATTAATTGAAAAAGAGGAAATTGCAATGAGTGGAAGAACTGAATACATTACTCAATCATTGCATTGTCTGTAAGTTGGATGAAAATTGTACACTTGTCTGGTTTGTGGTAAAGAAGAACATTTGTGTAGCAAATAAGCTAATTGGGCTATATGGTTTCTTGTCGTTCGCAAAGTTTGTGTTCTTAATAAAGGTAAATTCTTGTAAAACAGGTGTGCGGACGATGGCCACTCTTGGGTTTCAAGACAGAAAAAAGGCAAATAAAAGCAGAACCACAAGTCTGCTTAGTTCATTTTTTTGTTAATGCTTTCAAGCGGATGCTAAGAGATTTCATTCAAACCGATCTCAGCAGAGCCCAGTGCTCATGGGAAGGTGGAGTAAGAATGCAGGATACATGGCAGAGTGTTCTTGTCAGAAATGACACAAAGCAGCTCCGGACATCCCAACTACAGGAGAAAGGGGCAGATCCTGTGGGATAATGTGGCTGGGTCCATATGGGATTCATGTGGTGTGACGGCTCAGAACGGCTTCACTGACAAGGCACTTTCCCATCAGTGATGACTGCATTCCTCTTCAGGGATCCCAGGCTGTGGAGTGGTGAAGGACGTCGTCATTTTGTTTTATAGCCACAATATTGAGAAATGAGAATTACATGTTTATATAGATTATATATTTTTATATACACCATACTAAGAGACATTAAACACTCAAACACTATGAGCTCCAGTACTCAATATTATAGAAGAGAATGTAATTCCTATCAGTATATTTTAAGGGTTTTGCTCTCTCTCTATATATATTATATTTCTATATACATATATTCAGCTTTTAAATATATAGAAACAAGTAAAAGTTTCACACTGAAAAACATAAGAATAGAAACAATATTTCTTCTATAGTGTCCTTTCTATTTTTCAGTGTGGAATTAACCTTGTTCCTTTTCAGTTCTCACACACTGACACAGCTCCTCACTTGAACTTTATTACATATATATGTATACAATTAATTACTCAGGTTTTAAATATATATGACATATCCTGATATTGTACAAATGTTGTGCTAAAATCATATTTAGTATGTTTTGGCATGCCACACAAATGCACTTAATCTCACATTTTTTTCTTATTAAATAAATAATAATTTTCAGTCTGAGGATCATTCTTTCTAATTTGGATGATTTGCAAAGCAAAGAGCATTAACATTGCTGTTATCGTGAGCGGCGTATTGCAGATGATTGCAAATAGATACATTTTTAATTTAGCGGAGATAAATATTAATATCAGTGTTCAATGCCTCTGTTAAACACATAAGCAGATGTGCTAAATACACCTTCCAGAAAACGTAACAGTTCATGCATGCATTCCTTGTGTTTGTTTTGTGAGCATTAGGCATCTGTATGATTAGTCCCAAACCTCTTTGTATAAAATAAACAAGTTCAAACTCATTGGCATGAATAGTTCATATTGCATCAGCAGGGATTTAAAATCACTGGTCCAGGAACAATGGGATTTCATGGCAGCTTAACTTAAGCACAGTGTGTAAGGATACTCATCTGTCCGCTGAGACAGAAACTTTAAATGAATATCTCATGAGATAGTTTTGCTTACAATTAGAACTTGTAATATGCCTGTGTGGGAAATGAAATAATTTCAAATAATTTATCATCAACAAAAAAGACAAAGAAAATCTTATGACAAATTTGATGAGACCCTGAAGCGTATGTATTTTTGCTGAATTAATAATGAGAAAGTCTTCCGTGAAGAAAATAAGGTTAACTTTAAACATCCTGGTGTTAATGTTTATGATATTCCTCAGTTATAATATGATTATAAAAACTTAAGAGGTAGATGTAATGATAGCGGGTAGTATTCAGGTAGTAAACAATTATATATACATGATTTCTCTTTAACGATTGTCTCTGTGTTATATTTAATGTTACCATATGTTTAAAGAGGGTGAAAAGGTCCTGATTTAACCTTCTAGGAGAGTCCATTACAATAGGAAATAAAACTTAACATAAAAGAGGCATAAAAGTAAACCAAAATAATATGAAATAATGTAAAATGTAGAATATGCTCATTAAGACAGAGTATGCATAAGAATCATCACAGGGGGTTAAATGAGGAGGTTTGTCCAGAAAGGAGTGAGTATCACAAGCACGAACCCAGTTTATGTGATTAATCTTTCATCTAAAAGTTTTTTAAAAATGGCTTTTCTTAGTCAAAACTGTCAGAATCCGTGAGTAGGACACAGCCATAAATGGCCACGACCATTTGGGAGTTCGATGCACTCACTCACCAATCAACGTTTTCCAAGACGTTTAACTCTTTGCAGTTTTTGAAGCGACTCACCTTAGATGGTCCAGATGGTCTTCGTGTCATGCCGAGACAAGACAGACTGTGCCGTAACTCCTGCCTGTGGTCTTAATTAGATGGCTGGTGATTCACCGGAGCGTGGCAAGGAATGCTGCATCTCATTCTTCTAAGGAGGGTTTCAGAGCTTTAGAATAAAGCCAAAATGACAGTGAAGAATGGATGGAGAGATTGCAGTCTGTGATTCATCACAGCTCGGATGGTTATGGTTAATCTGGTAGTAGCTGGCATGAGTTTTGGAATATGTAATAAGGAGTTTCAAACACAGTCGTGTTATCGTGTTATCCCACAATGCCTCTGTGCTGTTTATTCTTAATATTATCCTTCAACATAGGTATCTACATCACGCCCCACATGGTGCACAAGGCCAATTTATCAAATACTGCTGTGCTTGCGTCTGCTCTCTTTTTCCTGGGAGTTCTTTAGCATGCATATTTTATCTGTGGCATGTGTGTCCGCATTACTGAAGCTGAAGCTGGCTTTAGATGCACAGAGATGGGAAAAAATATCGCAAAATATTTGTATTGTATTATTCTCTTTTCACAACAGGCTGTGTAGACCTAGCAAAAGATGACATTCAACTTTAGAGCTTTGGAAGAGCTTTGGAAATGCTAAGCACATCTTTTTTTGGATCAGAACATCTTTCAACATGATTCTGTGAAGCTGAGCAATAGCTGATGGTTTCAAGAAAGCAGAACTGAGGGTCTCTTCTGTACAGTATGTTATTGATTCATCAGGTTCATGCTCCCTGTTTCCCAAGAAAAGAGCTGGAGACATGCAAAATATTAACAAAGGAAAGTGTAACAAAGCTGAAGGTAACCCAGAAAATCTGTGTAAGTTAAACAAATTTAAAACTCTGACACAATTCCTTCTTGTTTTGAAAACACAAGTATTCTATACCTTACCCCCCAAAAAAAGAAAACAAATAAATGTAGCTTTGTTATTTAGCTTTGTTAGTAGCAATTGATATTTCACAGTTCTGTCTACTTTTCTGAAATGCTCATTAAGGTACACTTGGGTGCAAAGTCACGCCAATGTCCATTTGGTGGATCAACGCTCTCTAAAGTACAATTATAAAGGATATTATGACACAGAGCAACAGAGACAACTATTTCAGAATTTAATATTGTTAATTAGCATACACTGTGTAAGCAGCTGCTGATGCTTCATTGTAAAATACTAAGGGACTAATTAGTACTTAATGTTAATGAGCTTATTCTGCATGAACACCACTCTTAAATGTGCAACCCATCAATGATTGTCTGCTAAATATTATTTTGACTTTACAGAAACATAATAAACTCTTAGAACAGTTTGATTCTTATTCCACCCATTCTCTTGTAATATAATTAGTTTTAAAACTAATACAATCGTTTGTTTCTAATCTGTAGTTTTTAACATGGGTTTTAGAAATGGTCCAACTTGGGACACCACTCCTACAGCACAATGCTATGGTTAGAATCACAGTAAATTGCTGTTATGTAAGCATTGCATAGTATAGCCATATACAAATGAAAACCAGAAATACAAAGTTTGTAATAAAATGTGACAAAACCAGAACATGTCAAAAGATGGAGAGTGTGTTGATATGAAAAATGCCTGTGATTACAATGCACACGCTGATTCCTGTGATTTACAAGTCATCTTTTATCCCTGAGTTTTCCCTTTCCAGGGATGGGTGAAGACCAAACCCACATGGAGAAGTTTATTTTAAGAGAAGTTGTCATTCAAAGACTTATTGTAAACATTATGCAAATGGAAGAGATTTCACAGACTTTTCCCTACATCTTGCCACTTTAGATGTTGAACTCATAACGTCTCACATCTCCGTCCGAGATGCAGCTGACAAAAACCCTTTTGTTCTTCCAGGGATTCTATGATGGTGTTGTTTAGCCACTAAAGCAGGAGGATGGTTCGAGGTTAGATGCATGTTCTTATTATGTTGTCACAGTAAGAGAACATGCGGTGAATTTCAAAGTTGTTTGCAAGCATGCCTGCATCACTCTGCTTTAAGAATACAGAAAGCAATAGCAGTAATTAAGTGCTTCCTATAAGGCATGCTGACATTTTCCTAGATAGCTGAAGCCCAATGGAAGCTAAATTTCAAGACCTCTCAATCAGAGTAGTCAAATATTTTCTTAAGCCAAGAAGAGCCATTCACAAGAAGAGCAGTCAGCCCATATCGGCATCTATTTCTAACTTAATTCAACCGTCATTGTGCTAGAAGCCCTAGTGAGTTTGAGGTGGTCAACACAATAACAGTAAAGAGGGCTGGTGTCACGCCCGACATCCCTCCCTAGAGGGTGCTCCACTACTCCCGTTCTTGTTCCTGTGATTAAGCTCCCCAGGTGTACCCTCTCAGGTGTCTTATTTAAAGACCAGCTCCTCCAGTCCTCGGGGCTCATCATCAGGGTAAGGATGTCGCGAGGCCCGCCTGGTACCAGGAAACCCTACGTCCGTCTCCTGAGGGCATAGGCCTCATCCCCGACACCTCCTGCTTCCAGAGCCCAGGGTCTGGAAGATCTCGCCCCGTCACCCTTGGACCTCTGTGTTTGGTCTGTTTGTGTTTTCCCCGTTCCCGGGGAGTTTAACCTTGTCGCGTCCCAGGATGGATTACTCTGTGCCCTGTCCTGCCTTTGGACCTGTTTGGATTTGGATGCCGTTCTTTGTCTCCCCTGTTTACTGTCTCATGGACTGTCACTATTATTTTGTGCACCATTAAACCCCTGTGTGTTTCCTTTTACCACGCCTCCTGTTTTCTCCAGCTCTTACCGCATCGCATAGGGTCTACTACAAGACCTGACACGGATCTCAGTCCGTGTCAGTTACAGCTGGCATCTAGTTATCTGTAACAAACATTTTTCTTCATAGTACATTTTTGCTACGCAAATTCCTACAAGCAGTAATGAATGCATCAGCAAGTTAAAAAGTAGTTTTAATTTTTGTATTTTTCCCCCAATATAAGCTACCCCTCACATATTAAATTGTATGTTATTTAAACAGCTTTTACTGTAGATGTATATAGTATTGAAAGAAGCCAGGGTATCAGCTTTAATAAACTGGCTGGGCAGCTTGTTCCAGGCTCCCCTAACACTTTGCATTATCTCTTTTAATTAATCCCGCCCACTCAAAAATATAGTTTCCAGAACTAATAACTTGTGTCACAAGAGACAGCTCATTCTGGTCTACCCTTATATAGCCTGAACCATTGAGAATAAACAGGGAAAAGCTACATTTTGTCTACAGACTATCGTAGCCTAGACTACCACTATAACTTTACCCCATGCTCTGTAGCACAATACAAAATGAAAGATAAGAGGAATATTTATGTTTGAAATGTAACAATGGAATGATATATATACAATGTTTGTTATTTCCTCCATAGGAAACTTATAACATCTTAACTGGAACATGAATGAAATCAAACTGATGGATTCTAACCTGGTACAGATTTATTTATTCTCTCTTTCAGTTTTTAGTCTGAATGCTGCAATATGTTTTATTTTTTAATTTAGTATAGTCAGTTTCCCCATTTTATAAGATTCAGTATTTATGTTAAGTATTCACAAAACACTTTCTGGCTAAGTTATAAGAGAAATGGCAGAAGTGCTGCTGTCATCCACCAGCACTGCTAGCTCTGCTAGAAATCTTTGTCCATATTGTACCTCACTTTTATAAAAGACCATGAGCATGAGAATCTTGGTCTGAGAGCAGTGAAAAGTTGATACAGCTGAAGCAGGTAATTGCAACTCATGAGACTGAGTCCTGACTAATGTCTGGTGAAATTAGATGACTTTCTCGACACAATCAAGAAAGAATAGCCTTTCATCTTGAAATTGGGTTTTATTCAGAAAAAAGTGTTTAGCAATAAGTTACAGTTGGCTTCTCTCTATGTATGAAAAAAGGTCATTTAGTACATCTAATTAACAGTTTTCAGAAAGAAACTACTGATTTTTTATCACTAGAGAATCAAATACTTTAACTTCACTAATTGGGTTGCAAATGCTTGTGTCTGAACATACTGCAGTGAAAATGAACATCAAAATGAAAGTATTCTTAGTCATATACTGTAGTTCTATAATTAATTTGAATTATACAATTCAATATTATATAGTTTAACAATGCACTATTTGCTTACAGTATATAAACAAATACAACCTTAATAAAATATTAAATCTATACAAACTTATCTGAAATGCACTTCTATAAAGTTCTGTAAATTGGTGGTTTAAGTATTAAATAAATGCTTTGGAATACTTTCTAAATTGGACTCCACTTTTTTTTCTAGTGCAATTGAGAAAACAAAACACAACTTTACTCCCTGCCTGCTTCCTTTATCTTGGTAAATGGGCAATACATTAGATTAAACATTGCATATTACGTTTATAAAAATAACATCAATTTATTTTTACATTATATGAATTGAGTGACATAAACTGATAATAACTGACATCTTCTACAGATTAGATTTTAGGAACAAATGCTCTAATGTTATTTATACAACATTTGTTAATAATTTTGGAATAAATAGGATGTTAATAGATTGTTTATAAGCAGTTATTTATAGAGACCAAGACTAAAGCTTTTCATTTGATAGATGCCAGACGTAATAAACTGTACCCATACATTAATAGTTTCTGAATTTTTTGAACCTGTGTACCAGATATTTATTTTTTTATACATTTCTTTACTTTGGAAGATGGCACATACTTTTCACAAGTGCCTGAAGTACAGTGATTAAAGAGCTTTTAAGAAAATACACTTTTTCATCTGCCCTTCTTTTCTCTGCTCTGGCAGTTTCTGAAGGAACAGTCTGACTCTATGGAACAGTCAGAATTTATTTTGAATGGAGCAGTGGTTCACATATACATATTATCTGCTGTACCCAAACAGTATAACTGTACAACTTCCCAAACAATCTGGAGCAGGCTTTCTGCTGCTCTGGCCCTAGAACGCAGGAGAGATCCTTGGTTTTCATAGAATAACTTAATTTGTCAAATTGGTTGTTTAATTATCAGAAGTTAACATGCTTTTCAGGACTTTTCATTTAAATCAATTAATGAAATCAGATTTCTGACATTGGATTATGGCTCTCCAGGCTCTCTTCTTATTGATGTTGCTTTCCTACTCAGCAGTGTGTATGAGGTCCTACGAAGTCCCACAAACCTTGTTACCTGGAGGCTAAAAGAAGATATAAGCTCTGCACACTGCAGGAAGTCTGCAAACCTAGAACATATCCTGTCAACCTGTAGAAAAGCCTAAGTAGAGGGAAAATACTGCTGGAGATAATACAAAGTTCTTATATCATTGGTGGCCACCTGGAGGGAACTACAGAAATGCACAAAGCTCCAGAAAGGACCCACCTTCATCGAGCTCGTCAGAAGTGTGGAGAAGACCTCAAATAACAAGGAGAGTGGCTTGCTAGGGATGCCTACAGACTGGGACAGACATCAGACAGTGCCTCACCTTCCCATAGGATATTGTCAACACAACATTAAGACCAGACCTATTAATTTTGGTCAAGAACTACAAAGAACATCATTGTGTTGGAGCTGATGATCCCATGGTAGGAACTCACGGAGGAGGCATATGAGAGCAAGGTGTGCCAGTCCCAGTCTTTACACCTGGGCCGGATCAGGAGGAGCCTGATTCTCCCAGGCAGCACTGCCTCTAGATGGTGTAGGGAGTAGCACTGCAACACCCAGTGAAGAGGGACTCACCTGAAGATAGAGGCAAGAGCAGCAAAAGCCATCAGCTGAAGGTATGTCAATTCTAGAACATTTACTTAGATTTAATTTGCCATTTGCTTTCTGAAAACAGTAGAGGTTAGTACTGTGCGTTAAACAATAAGGAGTTGTCTTTATTTGGGTATTGCAGTGTTGTACATTATCTTATGTATGTCCTGTTGTAGCCTAATCTGAATATCTTCTGTATCTATACTACTGTACTATACTTGTGGATGTACATATTTAGATGAAGTATACATTGCTGATTAAATATTTCAGGAAAACATGGTCGTAAATCACTCAAGACAGACCGTGATACACTGGAGTGACCTTGATTATTGCTTTTTTCTATAACTTTTAGCTGCATCTTCTTGCCCTTTCAGCAGACAGGAAAAAGACTGCTTCAGGATACTGTATGTATGCCTGTGAGGGTTGAAGAACTCTAAGCCAATGGCTCCCCATTTCACCTCTACCTGCCATGATTTTACTTATCTTTCTGTATTTTACAGGGATTTCAGGACTTTCCCTGAAAGAAGACATAAGACATCGCAATGGTAAACTAATTCCTTTTAAGAACCTCTCTGTTAATTTACAGATTTGGTCTTTTCACACCTCAGCCCCAGATCTCCCTTTATCCTTTGGATTTTTTTTCTCTCCTGGTCTGCCCTTTATTTACCTCCAAGTCTCTGCTACCTTCCTCTGTTTCTCTCAACCAGAAGAGGTTCAACAGCCAAAAAAAGGTGTGTTAAGAAGATAGCAAGGGATGGACCCTATGTAGATCCAGGGAACTCAAGAATTGGAAAAACAGAGTTAAACAGGGGAATCCAAATACAAGTTTCAAGCAGTAGGTCAAAAGCCAAAAGGTTTTAGAGCAAAAAATACCTGAGAGAGAATCCAAAAGTCATGGTCAAAAGCAAGGCTTAATTCCATAGGCCAAAAGGGAAGCAAAGAATATCTCAAGGTAAACAAGAGGTGTGGCTCTCACAGTGAAAACCAAATACTGAACAGGGAAGGGACAGAGAGCTGGGATTAAGTAGGCTGGGAAGGGGAGGCGTGGTGGTGAAGAAGTACTGGGATTGGTTGACGAGGTCTAGGTCATCTGAGTCTTCCCTGGGTAGCTGAGGTAGGTGCCTGTGGTTCAGAGCCCCCTGGTGGCTGGATGATGGTACCGTAACAGAGAAGAATGCTGTCTTGTGTTATCGGTATGCTGGAGCAAACCCTCTGGTGCACATACTGGCAGTAGAGCCATGTCTTCCTAAGTGATCAATGAAGCCTTTGTCAATCAATGGCTTGAAGGGCTGCTGAACCCAGCTTTCATGAAGGTGTGCGCCATGGAATGTCAGAGAAACATTGAAACACAGAAAGAGAGAAGCTGGTCCTGGGTGACACGAGGAAGTTCTTTTGGCTTTATTTGGTGGTATAGTATTCGACAACTCATCCAAACAACAGCATCATGTAGTGCTCATCCACAAGACGGGTTACAAAACTGACCCAGGTAATTATAGACCAATATCTGGTTTCTACTACATGTAAGGTTATGAAACAATTATTAGAACAAAATTAGAGGACTGTCTTCAGCACATAGAAATAACATTGTCGGAAAAAGGCAACATTGATTTAGAAAAAGGTCCAATCTAAGCCCTTACGATTTACTGTATATTTCCAGTAAGCCTCTGCTACAGTTCCCCATAAAAAATGTTTTCAAATCACAGGCGCTTGGCATTCAGGGAAATGTGTACATCTGGATTGAGAACCGATTAATAAATAGGAAACCAAGAATACAGATGAGGGGAAGATGTTCAAACTGGGATGATGTAATTACAGTGGAGTACCACTGGGATCTGTACTTGGAACATTGCAGTTGATACCAAACAGGAAGGATTAGTTAACACTGTAAAGGCAGAAAATAACTTAAATTAAAAAAAAAGATTTAGATGAAATTCATTGCTGGGAAAACACCTGGCAAATGACTTTTAATGTAGACAAGTGAAGGGTAGCAAAAATAATAACTACAAAAAGTGCTAGAAGTGTCTACTCACAAAAAAGACAGAACTATTTATTTTAACACTTCACTAATAAGGCATGTATTTGCATTTCCCAGCATTCAGCAGAGTGTAGTATGTTTGGTAATAAAAGAGTAATAATACATGCCTTACAGGTTTCTCCTTTTCTGAAGTGTTACTATAGTTTTTGTAACAGAAGCGGTCTTTCCGGACCCTATGCAGACGACACAATCCGGGGATGAGTGAGGAAAACACGGGGAAAAAAGCATGCGGGAGTCGGGAATGAAAACAGGGGGCGTGTCCATGGTGCGCAGGTGTTCTGGGGGGTGAATCCAAGGCAAACTGTCCAAAAGGGAGTTCAAAGGGAAATCCAAGACGAGGCAAATGTCCAGAGCCGGGTGGTCCATCAGAGATGAAGACAAACGAGATTAAAAACAGGAGCGGGATCCAGTGGAGGGTCGGGGAAGGGGGAGGCTGGAACTGGGGGCAGGTGCAGAAAATCAACTCAGAAGTGAAAGAGCCGGAGCGCCCTTAAGGGGGAGGACTACAATCGTGACAGTTTTTCTGTCCATAAACAGTTATTAACTAAAAACACTAATCATTTGTTATATTTTGAATGCATCTCAGTATATTTCAAATGAGAACTCTGGATGTACGCAGAGATGCCACTTTTACTTCAGTTCCATGGCTGACGAAAAATTGATGAACGGGATTCATGCAGTGAGCGCAAAACATTATTGCTGTTTCCATGCAGGACCAGAGCTGAGGGAAATGTCAACATTTAAGACCAGATAGGGTAAAACGTTTTCGAAGCTGATTTTATTGAAAAGGAAAATCTACAGTGAATAAAAACTGATGGGAGCAAATGTCTTCTCTGCTTGGGAATGAGCACAGGGCTTTGGAATTTCACTCCCAGTGTGCTTTGCACAGGCATCTCTGTAACAACAGCATCTGCCAAAGTAGGGTCCCTTTCATGCTTTTAATAGGAGAGTCCGGACCACTGTACCTAAAGGCAAAAAGGAGCCAAAACACAGACCCAATTCATGCCCATTATCTTCCTCATATCAAAACAAACACATTTGTATTTACGTCAATCTCCTGAATAATATTCTCCTGTCTTTAGTAAGCCTGTTTTTAAAACTGATTATGTGTTTCGTTTTTGTGTAATGCTTAGTTATATTGAAACAGGAGTTTAGAACGCGAATCATGAATTAAAATCAAATAACTGATGTACAGGGCAGAGTACCATGGTTTAAAATGCAGACAGGAGCCCACTACATTCCTGCTATTTCTTTAATGGAACTTTTTTTTTTTTAAAAAAGATGGAGAATGTGAAGGCTGGGAAATCATTCCAAGGCAAAGACATTTTGACAGCAGTTTCATGACTTTTCTCAGAGTCTCTCCGGTACCAGGCGATTAGAAATTCTGAGTCATCTCAATAGCAGGTTTTGGAATGGGAGTGGTACAGTAGGCATTCCCACAAAAAGAGAAGGAAGAGATTGCACTCTTGTAATTTGATGACAGATCGAAGAATTGCACATACAGTAGCAAAGGACACACCTGTCAGGCACTAGGACAAAAATGCAATTTAAAAAAATACACAGTTGTACTCTACACAGGATATCTGGTTCTTATTGCATATATTGTGCATTATTTTTATCTTTAAGCATAGATGCTTGTCAGCATGTTTCTTAGAAATGACAAGTGAAAAGTCATCATTTTCAAGAAAAGTTTCATTTTTTTATCACCTTCAGAGCTGCTTGATTCCATTTCCTCTCCATATAAAAAAGCAATATAAGAGGCTCCCAGCAAAGCAGGAAAATATATATATTTATCTTCAGCAGACTAAATTATAGCTTTGCAAGATGAAGAAAAATAGATTCCGTCTTTCACGATTCTAACTAATAAGGACAAATGGGACCCTACTGTAAAAGGTGTGCATCATATTTTTTGGCAGACGACGTTAAAAGTTATCAATCTAGCTTGCTCATCATAATTAAGAGGAAAATTTCCTTTAGCCATTAAAAAGGCATTATACAGAGGAAAGGTTGTGCTGATGATCTAAGGAAAAGTTATTACAGATTTCCCCTTGGTCACTAATTGCAGTCAGTTCTGAGTCACTGCACACTTTTTCCTTGTCAAAAACGCTAAAAGAGCGCCTTAGAAGTGTGCTGCTGATGCAGTCAACACAGGAGCCTAAATATAAAATTGTCAAGTTATCCCTATGCTAATGGGCCCTCCTGAATAATTCAACCATAATAATAATAAAAGGGGGAAAAAATCTGTCTTGCATCAGTGCCTTATGAGTCAGGGCAGTAATTTGCTGTCAGCAGTCAAGGAAAGGTTTTTTTTTTAAAAAAAAAAACCCAAGAAGATAAAGAATAATTTTTATGGATTTTGCTTCATTCATCATGTCAGAAGAAAGTAAAGGCAGAGGTAGCGATACAGCAGCAAGGGAATTGGACTGGGAGGTTTAAGATTTGTCGACTGCTCAATGCTTTCTGTCACCTGTTCTCCAGAGAGAGAGAGAGAAACAAGGAAACTTCTGCTAGAGAGGGGCTGTCTGGGCCAGGGACTGGAGGTGAAGTGGAGATGCAGAGGCTGGAAGTTGACAGCAGGCTTGTGCAAAGTGGGAAGAGCAAAAAAAAAAAAGATCTGTTTCAGTGCTGAGTAAATACCCGCCTGCCTCCCTGCACTCCCCCCTTCCCCGGAGTGTGTCTGGCGGTTAGCAGACAGCAGGGCTTCTTACCTGCTTGTGCCAGGAAATCCAGGCACCGATAATGAGCTGTGCAAACGTCTGCCCCGTGTCAGGTGACTTTGCTGCAGCAGTTTCCCTGGCATGCAGCGCTCGCTGTGCCTCACCACTCGTATTCCATTTGAAGTGTGCCTTTTCCGTGGAGATTTAACGGCGGTTCGAAAGAGATGGCGGTTATCAAATTGTCTTCTCCTGCTTCTCCACTTCGCCAGCTCTGACTCTTAATTCTCCATGACGTGCCTTTTCCGATCAAGTGTAATTATTTACATTTACATGCATTCATTTGTCCGATGCTTTTGTCCAAAGGAACATGCAATCACCTCCAGCCAAAATGCAAAAGGTGAAGAAATCAGGATTTCTCGTGAACCAATACTAATCAGAATCTAAAAGTTGAAGACTGGCCGCAAATGGAGTATATAAGTATCTTTATGTCTACAAAGCAAACATATCTATTATGTTTATTAATTGATTAAAGGAAATGCTTTCTGAATTGCATTACCTTTATAACTTAGAATAGCATTACCTTTTGTAACAACTTAGCTATTGCAATATTGTGTTCTGATGAAAAAGATGCAAATATCTAAAGTAAGCCATAATTATTACACAGTTCATCACAAAGATTAAAACAGAAAATAAAAGTTAAACACAGAACCCCCAGTTAATCAAGATTAGCATTATATTTCAGCCCTTTATAGACATACAGTATATAATGGAAACCATTTAAAGGTCCAAAGTGATCATGCATCAAGACAACACAAGCAGATCTTCAACAAAAGAAGACATTTTTCATTGTGGATTAGACAAGTCAAAGTTGAGCTCTAAACCCCTATGAAATATAATGGCAGGAACTGAAGCAAGTTGTTCATGCAAGAAAACCCTCAAGTGGTACGGACGTCTATCTACATGTCAACCAATTCTATAAGGAAGCTCCTAAACAGCTAAGGCCAGAGACATTACAGAGACTGTCTAGTTGAATTTATTACTGTTCAAGGAGGTGCCACCAGGTGCAGAATCTAAGGGTTCACTTACTTATTCACAATCAGTGTGCTTACTGTTGGATTACTTTGTTAATGAAATTATCCAAATATACAGTATCTTCTGTCCTTGTTTTTTATGGCCATCAAAGTTAATCAGGTCAGGTTAATCAACCATCAATCAGGTTATCTTAATCTTTTTAATACTTTCATGATGATCTAATTGAGTTTTAGACCTAACATACAGGTATATGAGAATATACTGTAGAAAAACTTTTTGATAACTTCATAATAATTTTGATATCATTACCCTTTTCAGCATTGTCCAGATTTTGTAGACCTTTTTCAACATTTTAAAATGGCAGATGGTCTGGCCACTTCTTACCAGGCATATACTGTATAGTATACGGAGACAAATACAGCAAGCTATTAAAAGGAGGCCTTGAATAAACAAGGATTCACCTAAAAATGGCTAATAAACCATTTTGAGGTACTCTAGTTGCCCTTCATGCAGGCTGTCACCGCTCAAAAACTAATATACTCTATATATAATATATAATTAGGTGTAATTCTAATACCAACAGGAAATGTATGTGTAAAAATGTGTGTGAACCTGTTCCTGCATTACACAAGATGGCCACCTGACAGCCATTTAGTTTTTCTCACTGTCAATATGTGGCTCCTGCTCTTTAAAAAACATTTGGACAATTAATTCTAAATATGGTAAGCATCGTCACCCAAGTGGGCTTACCAGTAACATCTGTTCCCCCTGTTTAAACTGCCTCTTTCTAAGGAACTGTCTTACCAATCAAATTGGAACTAAGCAATTCAATCACAAATGGGTAGGGATCATCCTACAGACAATACAACTAATACATGAAGAAATATGTTGTCCTTACATAAACCACAATGGCTAAATATCCATCACATCATTTGCAATATTCACTTTCTTTGAAAACACTACACCGGTTGAGTGTCAGTGATCATTTAGAACAGTCAAGGCTCTTGTTGGGGGAAATACACCACTTAACACTACAGTATCTGCTCTTCTTTAAAAACGGTTCAGCAACTTAGTGTTGTGTTTTGTTAGATTTTTAAAAAGTTGAAAGAATGTGGAGAGCATTGTTTTGGAAAGTCTGCCCTAACTAAATACTGCAAAATGAATTATCACACAACTCTTGCACTGCCGGCTATTATGTGCAAACAGACCTTAATAGTATATTTTATTGGGATTAATAGTCTCAGCTAAATATGCAGAACTATAAATGTAATACCTGCAGCAAAACTGATTTCAAATTGTATTTTATATCCGTCTGTTCAGGGCAATCAGCCCTGTCATCGTCTACATAATGTTCCAAATGTGTTTTAAAAATGAAGTTTGTTAATGCAATTATATAATAGCAATAAATACATAATACTTCATTTTTCATGTGCTTGTAAATATTATTAGATTATTATTTGAGTGATATATAATACGTTTATAATTGTCTGTGTAATGTTCCTACAGGCTGTATTCTGTCATTATTTCACATGGCAGAAGCATTTTGGGGGCATTTTTTTTTAGATAAAAGGAAATTTACCCTGTGAGAAAGATTTTACTTTCACCTCTCTTTACTCTGTTCCAACATTAGGGGGATTAGGGATATTTTTTATTTGCAAATAAATGGCCTACCGGGCATATTCTACAAATATGTTTGAAGTATAAATATTTACTTAACATGGGGGAAAATTGTGTTATAAAAATACAGGTGAAAACATCTCTAAAATTGTGTTTGAAACGTTTTTCACTTGTGTGCCCAAATGAACCGTGACATTGTAAAATAAAATTAAAAATCTGCTTTTGCTAGCCAAGAAGCCAACCTGAAGAACCTTTTAATATCTACTAGTCTTATAACATGTTTCTTATTATCATCTGCTTATTTCCAACAGCTTTTAAAAAAATAATAATTAGACATTTAGTTCATATTCTTTGAACCCCAATATTTTAAATAAGAAATCTGGCTAGCAACAGTGCCCTTAAAGCTCAGAATTCCTTTGAGATATTTCATGTTGTTCTTGAGCTTCAACATGTCACCAGTCTGGATGTACTTTACTGTATGTATACTTTAGTGATCCGCTCCTCGTGGAAATGAGCTGTTCCTGTGACCCTTCCCCTTTTCTCCATCTTTTACTCCAAACTCCAAGGACTGAGAAACCCTGGCTCACTCTCTTCCCGCTTGGAATCACTCAGGAGCAGTTTCTCTCTCTTCTTCTCCTACCTCCTCAAACCCAATATTACACCCGTGGTAAATAAGAAGAGCAATGAAGCTTGGTCTTGAGCCAGAACAACAGCCTCCGTGCCTCCCTCCTTCCACTAACTGTCCAATCAGGCTCAACGTCATAACATGTTCAGGTGAAGCAGATAACAATGATTCCCTTTGTTATCTGTAACACTGCTGAAGCTCTGAACATCAACAGCTATTTCTGCAGCTTAGGTGTACTGTACTGTATATACACAATGTTATATAATTTTCCCCCAGGTTCCAAAATGAATTTAACTTTCCTTTTTTTTGTTTTAAATCGCTAAATTAATCACTGCCTCTTTTTGTGTGTAAATGTAGAACAGAAATCTCACTTCACTGGATTCTCACTATGAGTGGCTGGTGCTTTTGACCAAAAAATGGACTCTGATCTCACACAAACATTTTTTTTCAAGAATAAACAATGTTTTGGCACCCTTTAACACAACATGTATGTGATCTAGCAGGTGTGTGCACAGGATTTTCAATTATGTACAGTATGTGTTTGAGAGAGTAAGAATCATTCTTTGTCTATTTATATCAGTATAATTCAAGAAACACCTCTACGATAAATTTCAGTAGTTTGGCTTCAATAACATGGCTGAGCAGTCATATAGCTTGGGGACTACAACAACAAAATTCATATTACAAAAATTAGTGTGCTTTTGAGAAACACATCTGTAACTCATTCTGAAAGTTAATCACAGGTAATATCCTCAAGTTGCTGTTACAAGGTGCGGGGAGTGAAATAAAATAATTAAAATCAATTTATACAAAAGTAGGTATAGATTTGAAGTTATTTTTATTCTCTGGCTCAGCTCTGGAGATAGGCTACTGCAATCACAGACAAACTAGACAATACTATAACAATATTATAACACAAACAAAACAACACAAAGCATTACACAACATAAAAAATTACACTGCACAAAACATATTTTACAGACCCAAAAAATGAGAAAGTTAGGCCTTAAACTGAAACTACCCTAACAGGCCACAAAGAGAAATACAACATGTGCCCTAAAACAAGAATATGACCAGGACTAAATCTTCCTACAGCATGGATGCTGAAAGTAAAAGGGAATCTGTCTCCCTGTTTTAAAGATGTGTCACTAAATCAAGGAAGAATGGCTTTAGCCTGAGGATTCCACAATAAAGGAAATCAGAATTTTAAAAAAAATAGGAGAGCAAGCTCTATATAACAAAGCTCAAATTACCAAGTCAAAATTTGGTCTCTAACACTGAGCAGAATAAGGTCCTCTCAAATGGCACAAACGTAGAGGAAAATGAATGTTTCTTCTTTTCTCTTTGTCTCTCTTGTCTTCCTTCCTTTTCTGTCTTTTTATGCTGTGAGGGTAGCACCGTGGTTAGCATTGTTGCCTTGTGGCACTGGGGCCCTATGTTTTAAAATTGAAGTCTGTTAATACAATTATGTCATAGTAATAAATACATAATGCTTAATTTTTCATGTGTTTACAAATGCTATTAACTCATTATTTGAGTGATATAACAGGTTTATAATTGTGTCTGCTTTATCATTTGAGTCAGAGGTTATATTCAGTCATTATTGTACACGACAGAAGCATTTTTGGCAAAAATAATCCCCAGTTAATAATAATGCACTGTGTTTGTAAGTTCTCCCAGTATTTGCATGGGTTTCCTGTGGGTGCACCAGTTCCCTCCTACAGTCCAAAGGCCTACAGTACAGGGAGGTTTATTGGCTTCTGGGAAAACTGGCCCTGGTGTGATCATGTGTGTGTCTGTTTTTGTGTTTGTCTGTTGTTGATGTTTAGGCCCTGAGTAGTACAATATGTTATCAACAGCAAATGTTATACTTTGATACCACTAGCTCATAACATTACTATTATAGTATTATATTATGATACTAATCAATAAGAAAAGGCGTACATGCAGCTAAATGCCAAATGCACAATAGATGGATATGATTCAGTGGCAAACAGCATCACTGAAAGAAACATAAAAGTCAGATTTTATTTAAACAAGTACAATAGACTTATCCTGGTATGTAACCCTGCAAATGTCTCTAGTGATCCAGTAAGAAGTAAATATTAAGCAAGTTTTCAAACACAGGAGCATTTTTCTGTGTTGATTTGACCAGGACGTGACAACCTGTTGAGCTGAAGCCTTTCTGTTTAGCCATGATCAGAAATGGAGAAATACTCATTTTGTAGTTTAAAAGGATGGATGTTTAGAATAATTTTGAAAGATATACAGGCAAATACAACCCTCTTGACTTTCTCTGTCAAGTTGATCTGTACTCACATTACTGTCAGAAATGAAAATTGCTTCTGAATTGCATTACAATACTTCAGTTACAACAAATATAAACTGTAAAAAAACTGCTAAAAAAGTGATAGACGTGTCAATCAGACAAAATGAAAAAGAAAATATTAAACATGATACCTTTCATGCCAACAATAAGAGGATCCTTTACAGCCACTGCAAAGCAGATGGTAGGTTTTATGACTAACCCCTGTATGTTTTAATTTCACTGTAGTCCTTATTGACCCTCAGCACCATCTACAAGTGGACAATATCATCAATGAGGCCACAAAAGGACTATAAAATTCAGAATATAGATTCCTATACCTCCAAAGCTCTACAAGTCCCTCATTGGAAATAATTTTAAGAACCCAAGTTCAGAAAAGAATGGTCTGAATGTAAATGGAACTTACATAAATATGTACACTTCACTCTTTTTGGAGGTTTGTTTGCAAGGAACCCAGAAGAAATTCAGCTATACTGTAAACACTCAGAACTTTTAAAAGTTATAAAACAAACTCAAAAGTGAATTGATGTTTAACAAATCCCTTTCCTCCCACAGAACAGTAAATGTGTTCTTTGGGTAAAATCATCTGCCAAATGAATAAATGTAAAATGTACAGTAAATACATTTTACCCTGGCGCATGGTGGCACTGTGGCAAAGGATCTGCGCCTGTGGCTGGAAGGTTGCCGGTTTGAATCCTGCAGCCGACAGAGGAATCCTACTCCGTTGGGCCCCTGAGCAAGGCCCTTAACCCCAACTGCTCCAGGGGGGCTGTATAAATGGCTGACCCTGCGCTCTGACCCCAAGCTTCTCTCTGTGTCTGTGTGTCTCATGGAGAGCAAGCTGGGGTATGCAAAAAGACAAGTTCCAAGTGGCCAATAAAGTGATCTTATCTATCTTATCTTATCTTAATGTCAAGCTGGAAGATATAAACAATCTCATTTACTGTAATTGAGTCAATGAATATCATCAGAGCAAAACCTGCAGGTTAAGGTAGGATTTTTCTATCAACACACTTTCATAGTTTCAGAGGTGAAAGATGCAAAAGAACAACGTGAGAAGAAAAGAAACTCAGAAGAGAATAATAAGAAGGAAGTGTGAAATCGAAAATGATCTGCTGTTCAAAAAGTCATTTTTTTGCAAGGACACCATGCCTCACTGAAGGTGTTGAAGACAAGATAACACCTCATTACATTTTAAAGGCTGACTGAGATCCTTTACGTTTCAAGTACTAAAATGTACCACATACCTGGTTAAACAATTCCCAGTATTCATGGATGCTATGTATTGATGACTGGGTAAAAAAGATTGACCTTTCCCTTATTTCCCTCATCCCTTTACTGTAGTATAGTAAAGATGCAAACAGACATGAACCTGGAAATGGAGCAAAGCAAGAAAGGAATGGAAAAGACAGAATGAGACCTGGCACTGTGAAGCAGTGCTGTAGCACAACCCACTTTGCCACAGTGCCATGGAGCTTCACTGACAAGCAGCTGAATGTTTCCATGTCAGATGATTTCACAAACTGTCAAATGCCTGTGTAAATTAAAGATGTCTTCCTGTTCATGCATTCTGTTCAATACTTAAAATAATCATAAACATCATAAAACACACAAAGTATTTACTAAAATCGTAATGCTTTATGTACAACCATTTAAAGCTAAATTTAAAGGACTTTAAGCCTACTAACTGTAAGCAAATTGCATGTTATAGGTGGGGAAAGCATGTAGCTGTTTATGAAACCTAACCATCCACTTCAAACATAACAATGAGTTTGTTGACATGCTCCCTGTCGTTAAGATGTCCACATCTTGCGAAGTGCTTTTAAACTGAGCTATACAGTATACAGTAAGAGGGGTAGTGTTCGTGTGAAGTGCACCTCACAAAATGATTTCTCGGTTATACAAATTAAAGTGCAAAAATCACAGTTCAAAAAGTACAAATCTTTTCATGCAAATAAAGTTAGGACCGTAGTTCTGTGATTCTTTGCTTTTTTAACAGGATTTTTTATCTTCCTATTTTTGTCTTTCCTCCACATTCAGTGTGGTCTGGAACCATTGTTTTAGTAGATCAGTCCTCCTTAATGGTCCATTGTTCAGTCACAATCTGCTTACAGAACAGAGAAAATTGTGTGTGAATCGGAATCATCTTGCATACGAAGCTGAGGATCACTTTAGGGAACAGGAAAATGTTCTGTGACAGAATAACAAGTGGAAACAAAATCTAGGAGACAATCATTTTCAGTTAAATAGCGTCACCAGTCAGAATAAACCCCCAAAACCTTTTATTTCTGTTCTGACTGCCAAGAAAAAAACAGCTTCTACTTTAGAGGTTTATGCAAATTCCTCACACGTAACTTTACCCAGAAAGATAAGGAACGCAATGATTAAAATTTATTTGAATAGAAAGAAGGTATTTTTGTGCCTTAATGGTTTCCAGTGACAAATACTGCAGCGAGGTAATATATGCAAACACAGCAGTTCTAAAAAGCAGACTTGTTCTTTAGCAAAAGAATGAGCAACAATATTTTGTTTTGCTTTGATTGTGATATATTATACGGACTAAAGTAGATGATTAAGTCAAATAATTTGCTTGATAGTGAAGAATGCCTGAACAACAGCTATGGATGATATGTTTAATAACTGGCTGCTGTATAAAACAAGCGCTATATACCACTACTCTGCTGAAATGCACTCTGATTTGGACTCTCTACAGGCAGCAGCTCCGGAGGATTGAGCCCTTACATGCCTGCGCTTTGGTTTTACCAGAGATTTGGAAAATGGTTTAAATTATGTATGACATATTTAGAATACAAAGGATTATTTATTTAGCTGCAAAGGATAAAGGCCTCCACATAATTAAATGGAACTATTCCCTGTATTCTTAAAAATCACATAACTACAGCAATCCCCATGCACACCTTCAATTTTGTCTGGAAAAAAAAAGTATTGTGACAGCACACAATTTCCATAACTCGGGAAATGTCCTTTTAATTAAATTCATGAATATTTAATCAAAAAACTGTATCATAATCGTAAATGGGAAAATCCTTCAGGTGTTCTTTTTAATACTAATTTTTAAAAATGTTCAAAATTTAAAGTAGTCTTATGAAGTGGCCTCATACTATGATTTTTTTCTGGTTATTAGATAGCTCATCCTCCTGCTTTCTAGTTTTTTTGCGTTATTGTGTTAATTTTGGCTTCAAAATTACATCTGCTTAACTCAACTATCATGACTCACAAGTGTTTTAAAACCTTCATGTTCCCCTATATTTAGTTGTGCCCTGCGTATTTATATCATTCACATCGCACCTTTGCTCTGATTTGCATCCTTTAAAACGTGACAGCTCTGTTTAAAACAATTATTGAAAGAAATATTCACAAAGTATGCACTGGATAGATTCTGAAAAAAATGAGCAGTTTATCTGGATTCACGGGACATTTAGGCAAACTTATGCTAGAAGGGCATCTTAGCTGTAGATGCCGTCGAAATTAAAGAGAAAATTGAGAACATACAGCACAAGAGGTGTCTGCATAATTATGTGACAAAGGTCATTCGAGCCAGAGGCACCCTATGGGACACCCTGGGGCAATAGTGGAGGGTGGGTGATTATATTTATATGAAAGAATCCATTAATTACATACTGTGCCCATTGTATAGAATGAAAGACTGGTTAGAGATTTCATAACTTTCCATTTTCTGTAAGGGCCAATGATTACATTCACTATTTCCAGGTGTCCACCTGCCCCCTTACAGACATGATACAGTATTACTGTAACATTGCGCTCATGGTGGTGTTTGTTTTCAATGACACAAAATGTCATCCATCTCACTAAGGCTCGTGTTATAGCCTACCTGAGCAAAGCCAGTCAGCAATGAAACAGAATTGTGCAAGTGGGACAGAAACAAGAAAAAGAAGTAAAATCAAATCAGAAATCACACAAAGGGTTACAAAAAGCTAATACTTTCCCCAAATGTAAATTCAAGAAGGAAACAGCAGTGCAGCAGATAAAATTGTTGCAATAGAGGGAGAGAGGCTGTATACAGTACAGTACATATATAATGTTGGTACAAGCAATGTTATTGCATTTGAGTGCAATATTACTCATGTCATTGTATGAGTGGCAGAATACAATACATTGCACCGACATTGAGATCTTACGCGAGTCTACATTTAATACATTCCTTATTTTTTAAAATTAATTAAGAGCTCTGTTTATTTTCGTTTGTTTGGGTGAATATTTGGAAAACAGAGGGATGTCATGAAGGAAGCTGTGGTGCATTGTGGAATGGACCGCATTGCCAAAATTGTGCGTTTCATTCTTGTTCAGAGTGGGTTTGCTAGGAATATATGTCATGCCCCAGTGTCACTAAGTCCTACCAGATTCGAAAACAGACAGCTGTGCAAAGCTAATCTGCAAAGGAACAGATACAATGCGGGCTCTTAACATTCACTCCAGGATTCTGCTTAAAAAAACATTGTACTTTTTTTTCCACTTTCTAAACTTAAAACGTTTCAAACCATTTTCAGTCCTGCATGATCATCTGGTGCACTGGGGGGTTCCAGGTTTTGAAAGATTAGGTGTATCCCACATCTGCAGGGAACTCACAGCAGACCAAATCTGGTGGGATCGAAAAGGCCTAAAGCAACACTACAAAGCAGTTTCAAACAAATAACACATCAAGTAAGTCTCTTGTTACATGTTTATATCTCAATGCTAGAAGCATAAGCAGTAAATGGAAGAATCTATGTCTAGTTTTCTAAGGAAGTTGCTAAGACTTTAGTACAATCGAAACATGGTAAGGTAGAATAATTGGAAATTAATATAAAATTAATAAAGTACACACCTTTTAGGAGGAAGTAGAAAAAAATATCTAAAGCATAAATTGCAGGTATATCCTACTGTATGTTTAATTTAATTCAGACACAAGAGAAGAGATCATACTGTATAATGAGACCAAGAAGGTATTCAGCAAAACTGACATGATAATAATGGGGTATTTCAACTTTCTGCACATATATTGCCAGGGGGGTTATTGGATATTGGATAAACTAATTGGGTTGAAATAGTTTATGATAGTTTTCTTAATCCAGTTTGTTAAGGCACCTACTAGAACATGTGCTCTTATTGACCTGGTCTTTATGGATACGTGGCTCAGGATAAAAGGATTAGATGCAATAGAACCACTGGAGAATTTGTGTTCACTTTACATCTCCAAGGACACAGCCTAAAACCGGGGTTTATAATTTTAGATAAAGAAGACAATGAAGGAATTCTAATGGTTACACCACCTCACCACCAGAGGGCACTTCAACCTCTGGTTGCTACCTGAGCTGCGCAGCAGAAGCGCAGACCAAGCAGACGTCTATAGCCAATCCCCGGTTGCCTAGTGTCCCTAGGTCGCCAGGCATCCCCTCCTCAAGCCTATTTAAACCCTGCTCCCTGACAATGATGTGTTCAGTACAGTTTAATTCTGTGTTGAGCTGTGGATCCTGACTTCTTGATTTTTTTCCGTTCAAAGTATTTTCTCACCTGTCCTGTTTCCCCCCTGTAGTTACAGTAGCGTATTCCTTGTTTTTGTTGTTACTTATTGTTACCCTGAAACTTCTTGGACTTTGGCCTGTTTCTAGATTTCGGTTGTGAATTGTGATTTATTGTTGTCTTCCTGGATTACCTACGGCACCAGGCTCTGGACTCTGGCCTGATTCAGACTTCAGTTGAGGATTGTGTTTTATTCTTGTCATTTGGACATGGTCTCTCAGAATCTGCACAGATTCTGCTGTGCTGTCTACACAGCCTTTCAGGAATGAGGCAGAGCTTATAAAGAGGGAATTGGGAATCATTAGAGGAAGATTAAAAAATATGATATTGATGAGGCTGGGGGTGGTTTTGACATCTGGTTTGTAAAAGAAATATTTGTAGTTCCCAGCAAAACAACTTATTCTGAAGGTCTAACGCATGTCATGATGTCTTTAGGCTAGTTAACTTAGGTTAAAACTAACTGTCTGTTAAATCTTCAAGTCAGCTGTATTAGAACATCAATATTTAAGTGACTGGACATTTCCTAGTAAGGTCATTATGCCAGCCTCAAAGGGAATAAATAAGAGTAACAGATCTGACAGGAAGAGAAAAACAGGCTCATATTTGATTGTACTCAGTCTGGACCTGGTCATTGCTCTATTATCAAACTGTGCCAGAGAATAGAAGACACACTTGTTGGTTAAAATTTTGTAGTCCATGGATATTAATGGGATTATTAACTTTTAATTGGCTTGCATAGCAAGCGAGTCTCAGGACTTGATTGAATCACATCTTGATTTTTTAACAACAGTATGAACTCAAAATGATTAATCCCTAGAACTAATAAATCCATCTCCAGGAAAATAAGGATAAAATAGGAAAAAAACAGGAGGAAAAAATATGTACAGTACACTGCAACTGAATGACGGAAAAGAGATTAGAATCACAAACAGCAATATTGCTGAAGCTAAAAGTAATGCACAGCATTAATGTAATAATTTAAGAGTAAAACAAACTGTAAAAGCTGCAGTACAAGAAATACTTTAGGAGACAATATGACAGAAGGTATAACTCATAGGTGAATGTTGTTGTGCTCTTGATGGACTTGCTAAAAAGTTTCCAACAACTGCATATCTAATAAATTTGGGCAACTAGTTTTGTACACAAAGATTTGTACAAGAGATGGTTCTGTCACTCACTGTGTTGAACATGGTTTTGGTAGAGTAAGGCGGACTGAAGCAGCTAATTCCATTATACTACTTGTATTTACAGTAAGTAATATGCCTTAAAGATAACCTAGATCTACACATTTTTTAAACAGTGCATGCAAATAAAATGCGTTATTGTTATTGTTTTCAAGACAGTGAAACTGCTGCTACGGTTACATTGATTGCTGCATTGTCCAGCCATTCATTCATTAACATAGTGGAAGCTTAATGATGTGGGGTGGCACCTCATTTAGCACAAGAACATCTTTAATAGTCCTCGAAGGTAATTTAACAGCTCAGTGACAGATTAAAGAGGTTTTACAAGCCATTGTCACTCCCTCTCCTGCAAGCCCACGCCGAGGCAAGAATCTTCAAGCAAGATGTTGCAAGACTGCTCATTCCCATGAATATTACAGTGTTATTTCAGGGACAGCCAGTTCTGATTTCCTTCTTCTGAACACACCTGAACATTTCTTTCTTACACGAATGATGGCCTTGGTTGCCAGTGTTTGTCCCTATAAATACTTTGCATTTGACGAGGGCTTCTTCAGCTTGGCAAAATGCCACGGAATGTGGCCAAAGCAATCGGAGGACAGCGTGACACTGTGGGCTGGCCAGTGTGGAGGAAGGGTCAACACGTGCTGTGCTCTCAAACTCATGCGTGTTGCTCCTCCACAGTCTAGTGCTCGGCTCATTCAATACTTCTCTTTCTTGGTCACTTGGTCACAAGCTTCCTTTCCAAAGCTGGAAGAGTGACCACAGATGTCTATCATGGCGTGGGGCAACGTGAGTTCCCATCATGCTGTAGCAGTGAGGGTTTGGTTTGTTCCGCATCTCTGTCATTTACCTCAAGTCTTATTCCCCTTTTTGAAAAATGCGAAGATTATGTTACTGGGCCAATTAACACAGCTGGTACAAGTTGTCCCTGTGTGTGCACTCTCACTCTTAACGTAAGTACATTAGAAAAGTTAGGTTCAAAAGGTGGGGGGTGTCAATAATAATAATAATAATAATAATGAGGGATGAGCTGGGGAGATACTGTATGGGCAAAGAAGATGGGAAGGATGAGAACAAGAAACGCACAACCTAGTCTTCAGAAAGTGTGATAATTATATGCAGATATGTGGAAGAATAGGGTGTTGTAACTAAGGGGTGAATGGTGAATGATCGCCGGCACCATGAAGAAACGTCACTTCTTGAGGCTGTGGCAAGGCTTATATTGACAGCAATTCTCAACAGTTGACAGCATTCTCAACAAAAAGCATTTGGTCAATTAATAAATGATGTTTCATGCATTTTGCTAATTGAGATTTCTATTTCATATGTAATTATACATTTTTGTATCATTTTTCAGTTTTTTTGGAGAATGCTGTCAATTGCTCAAGAAAATGTGTTTTTGCAATTGAGAAGAATGACAATATATTAAACGCTGTAACGGTGAAATTTCTTCTCACGTATTCGTTATTTGAAACCTGATTATGTTAACAGTTCTGTTGAAAAAATGAAATAATATGTAGTGTTGCATTTTGGGGTATCCGTATATCTTAGCTGCTCTCACACACAACTGAAAGGTAAAAGATCACAGCATGCAACAGACAGGCACTCGTATCCAGGTGTTTTACAACAGCTGCTGCAGCAGAAGCATTTATTAATAGGTGCTGATCTTGGACTCACCAGAGAGGCCCTGGAACCCCTCAGAAACCTTCAGGCTAATTTAGAACCTTAGAATCCCAGAGACTGAGGTAGAACCTCAGAATCATTCAGGTCGATTTAGAACCTTAGAATTCTTCAATTTAATTTAGCTGGAGGACACCTGCACAATATAGAGGAATTCTCTATAACATTTCTGGAAGTGATGTCATGTACTGTAGGAGTACAAGTTAGAGGTGAACTCCCAAACTTTTGTTAAAAACTCCATTTACAAAATGTTGATTCAAGCAGGAAGATGGAATGAACACATGACAGCACAGAGCCTGCTAGAGCTTTAAATACTTCATCAAATTTCTCCACATCAAGTGAAACAGTAACGAGACTTCTTTGAGAGGCTGATATGGTAGGAGAATTATGACTCAATAACTTATGCTAAAATGAGCACTAAGCCAAATGATTCGAAAAAAATAATAATACAGGAGTTTTGTAGGTAGATCAAGTGAAGACTGAACATTTCAACTCAGAGAATAAAGAGTAAGAACAAAACCAAGATTTTGACAGATGTTCTGTAGTGTCTATAATAAAAACAGGTTGCTTTGCTGGTTCACAAATAGATGTAGTAAAAAGTGGTACCTTCATAAATGAACCTATGTTTCCATTATTCTTTCGTATACTAAACTTTTCATGACTTTTCATTATATATGTCATACACCACTTAGTTTAGAACAAAATATATAGTTAATATTACTACTCAAATCACACATTTATCATAGATATTTTTCATAGTTTTTAAAAAGTCGCATATCACTTATAAAACTTTTGCAGTTTGTAATTTAAAATTAATCAACACAGTTTTCTCCAGTGTGGTGTCAGAGGTGCTGGGCTGAGTTGAAACTTCACACAATATAATTAGATTATGGCTTTGAAACACCTTTATACATCTAGCATAAAATGTCAGAAAATATTAAGGGGATTTTAACAACAACAATCTAATTATTTCCCCAATAAAGAACATTCAAGCTACACTATTATACAGATAATTGACTACTATGCAAAATTAAAACATTTAGTTACTGGGCCAATTAATACAACTAGTCTCACTATTGATGTAAGAACATAAGATAGTTTAAACACAAGTGAATGACAGTCCATGAGGCAGGGGCTGTTGAAACCCCCACCCTCCCTCTAATGAGAGATGAGCCAGGGAGATGCTAGAAGGGTGAGGAAGGAGGCAGGGATGCGAAAAATGAAGTGGACAAGCGAATCTGCGTGAAGCATCATAATTATATGCAGGTAGGTGGAAGTGATCAAGATTAGGGTTTGACTTCCTTCCAAACTTGTAACGAAAGAGTTCTTTCAGGGCCCTATGCAGACATCACGATCTGGGGTGGAGTGAGGAAAACACAGGGGAAAAAGGCATGCAGGAGTCGGGAATGAAAACGGGGGTCGTGTCCAAAGTGTGCAGGTGTCCAGGGGGAGTGAGTCCAGGGCAAACAATCCAGAAGCAGTCCAAACGGGGAATCCAAAATGCGCAAAGTCCAAAGCCGGGCGGTCCATCTGAGACTAGACAGGATAAAAACAGGAACCGGATCGGAACCGGCGGGGAACAGGAATGGAAAATAAAACCATCACAGAGCCAGGCGCATCCAGGTCCCGGAATCAATGCAGAGCCCTGAACTGAGTGGGTGTCTGGCTTTTAAGGTGGGCTGGGAGGAGGCTGAAACAGGGGGCAGGTGCACAAAATCAAGTCTGAAGTGAAAGAGCCGGAGCGCCCTTAAGGGGGAGGGACTACAATCGTGACAAAACTTTTGTTTAAAAATCCATGTGTAGCAGCAAAGGATGCAGGATTGGGAAATGTTATGCAAATGATGTTGCAATCAATTCAGCGTCCTCTCAATAGCTCACAACATTTGATCCAATCATGTTCATTTGAACAATTAGGATTATCTTACAATTGTAAAATTGTAATACCATGGTTAGGTGAAGCTGCCAGCTGCCAGTTACAGATAACCAGGAATCCAAATGCAGGGATTTAGCAGGGATCTTCAGGACTGGTGGAGAAACCCGAAGTTGGAGAAGCCTGGGACTCACCAGAGACAGCCGAGGAGGGAGGAAGATGGTGTAGGTTAATGGCGGATGGAAATCTTACTGTGTAGAAGGTGAATGCAGTTTTTGGGGCAGTGTCAGTTGAAGAGATGCTGACGCAACTGGTCTGGTGCTAAAAAGCCATTCAGAGTTCTCAGGTATAGTGATGAATTATATATCATAAGGTTTCAAGTTTCAGGCTGGAAGAGTCTCTCAGGCCAGTACTATGATTAGCACTGCTGGGATTTACTCAATGTCAGAGCACCAGTCCAGTGGTGTAACACGGTATAGGGAGAACTAGATGGGAAAATTTCCTACTTATTGGAATAAGGGGGCCACCGATAAATCGCCCAAGCGTGTTCTGGTAGCACCATAGAGAATGCAGACGCTCAAGTGACATGGTACTGTACATGTTCTTGGGGCAACTGAAGGCTGCAAGTGTCCGTCCATTCGGGGGATGACAAAAAGAATACGTTAGAGCCTCATGATTAGACAGACGGTAAATTTGCCCTTGTGATCCTTTTTGCCGCTTGTGCCAGCGTGTTAGTGAATGTGTACAGCATACACTGCACTCCAGAAAGCCATGTTGTGAGTCCCACAATGCCTTACACGAGAGTAAGGATAGCGAACTCTTTTTCTCTTAAAAAACTCACATTTATCTTAAGCCAGCAAGATCATGGGGTCATAATATTGTATGGAAGATTACAAATAAGATAAGGCCATTTCGCCCATCTAGCGTGTTTGGTATTGTGTAATTCTAATCTAATACCCCCTTTTACTTCCTTACCTCAACTTCACCTGTCTTTCCCCCCGCTTATTCTTCACAGTGAACTGCCAATCAGTCAGGGCTGATTCCATCTTTCACTGTGCTTTTCTGATAAGCCGTGGAGTTTTTAATGTGGTGTAAGTACAAGCCTCCCCTCCCTTCAGTCCCAGTCTTTTATCATCTGCCATTTCCTAAAGCTGGCATGCTGCTGGTTGAGGGAGGAGGAGGGGAGGTGCTGTAGTGCTCCCAGCTGGTGTGTGACAGCTTCTTTAAGCAGAACACTCTCCATTCAATACATTCTTGGCTCCATTCAATAAGATGAAGCGACAGCACATAGCTGAACACGTCCCTACCTTTCTATAGGTTTAAGGAGTGTTGCTAGTGCTCTACTGTATATTTCAGCTTTCTACCACAATTTAAAAGTTCTTCCTTAAATAACTAAAAAAGATTTCATAATTAGACAAATGTTTTTTAAATGCAATTTTGCATGAGATACAAAGAATGAATCATTAAGAATCGGTATATGTGAAATAAGAAGTGAATTCCTAGTTTACTTACCACAATTAAGGAGGTAATTAGAATCAGGGGAATAAATAATTGGTTAAAGAAGTAGACGAGTAATTCTGGGCAGCCCTGTTCTATACAATAATCAGACACATTGTGAGTTTGGTCTTTAACGTACTGTACAGGTTAGTAGAAACAATCCACAATCAAAAGAGTTTCAGAGGAACTCAGAAAGTGAGTTGGGAGAGGGTTGCAAAACCATTCATAAACAACAAAGCAGCTCCAAACACGATGCTTGAAAATCAAAGTGAGGTTCTTGTCTTGAAAGACAGTGTTTGGTTGGTCACAAAAATTGATTTGTCCACAATGAGAAAAAAAACTGGCCACAATAAGAAAAGTTTTGTTTGGCAAAATCCAAACACTGTTTTTCAAGACACGAACCTCACTTTGATTGTCAAGCATGGTTTTTGGAGCTGCTTTGTTGACTCAGGACCTGGACTGTTTGCCATCATTGTGATATTTTAATCTTTAAAGAAGACTTAAGAAGATCCAATTATATTTTAGGTCTAACATATTTAAGAACGAGGACCAACCTTGGGGGTTCACAGACTTTTTTTCAGCAATGTAAGATATTGTGCAGCATAGGCGGACAACATCCACTGTAAACAACCTTAAAACCCACCTTTCAAAGTGACACTTCCCTAAGCAGACATAAAGGCAAATAATAAACATGATGGTTTTCCTTTAGTTTCCCCCAGAACTTCATTGGTCATAAAACATCTCCAGGATACATATTTCTACTTCCTAGTACTAAACTCCCCTGGTTTAAGTGCCCCTAAAATGTTGTCCTAAAAACATCAGCTTAATGCCTTACATGTGTATCCCCTTGTCCAGATTGGCACTCTTATAACTTTTGAAAATCTCCACTAGAGATTTCCACCCATCCATTTTTTGCTTTATCCAATACAAGGTTGCAGGGGAGCTGGAGCCTATCCTGGCACACTATGTGAGGTGTATTGTACATACTGTAAAATATTTTTGTATCTTTTAATTTTTATTAATATAACGTTCTAGACAATAATATAGAATATGTACCTCTTCTTTGAAAAGTTATTAAACACTAAAGTAATCAGGGATGAAGATATACGCCAACAACTTGAGGAAAATGCATAGCAGACATCTGTTAGGTAATGATGGATTTTCAAATCATATCTAGACAGTTCCAGTCTTTGCAAATATGCCACTGCATGATGAATTTAAACTTACACTGTGTTGCTATGGAGACAGGGACCACACAAAGTTTCTGTTTTCATTTTCAGATAATATCTGATATCAGGTCTGAAGCTGTGAAACAAGCACATTCAGCGAAGATGATCTTTTTTTAAAACATTAAAGAAAGCAAGCAAGTAGAAAAAAAACGTCTTCTTAAAAAATCTCCAGAAGTGTGATAGTGTTCCTTAATTTTTCAAACATCATTTGACCCCTTTTAAACTTTAATGATTTGCTAATTAAAAAATTCTTCTTAGTGATCGCTTCATTTTCACCTACTGCATTCATCAAAATTAGATTAACGAAACTTGCAAATTAATTTCACTGAGTTATATTGCAATTTGTTGAAAGTGATTTACAATACTTCACATCAACCTGGTATTGTCTCACGATTAACAGGCTAATATTTGAACAGTCTCAAAAGTTTATTTTGATGCAAACACAACTTAAATATATATCTCATTCGAAGTATGTTACTTGTTTCCAATGTGGGATCATGGGATTTACATGTTTGCATATTTAAAGAATTCCTATAAAACGTCCATCTTAATATCAGTCTTCAAGTCTGTGATGTACATCTTGTGCCATAGAGTAAGTGCAGCATCCTAGAAGACTCCGTGTGGGAAAAAGAGGCAGCCCGTTCCTCCTTGAGTGTTGGAGCTGCAGGAACTCATAGAGCACCATGAGATGCAGCAATGGGAAAATCCCACACTCAAGAAGGGATACACAACACATCGTTGGAGCACCAAGACACAGGAACTGACAGTTATGTTGGTGACAGAATATTGCTTAAACCAGATCTACTACCATTCCTATATCTGATGAGTCACATGTAATGGAAAGTTACTGAGAAAAAGTGTTTTATCCTAAAAATGTTGTTTATGGACAGAGCTGTGCTGCAGAAGCAGCTGGATACTTAGAACAAAGTGTGATAGTGCCCAACTCGTCAAGGGCACGGGATGTTTTAATAAAGCTTATCTCTGCTGCTTGAAGAAGGGAGTATCTATTTGAATAACTAGAAACTATTTGAATAACTGCTCTTCTCTGCTTAAAGCAGAAACCTACAGTATAAGGAATGGAAAATTACTGCTTTGCCTGTCCTTGAAGTGTAGCATCAGCTTAAAAAAGATATAAAACAAGGGCTCTCCCTGCTTGCTTTTGCATCAGCTTTCACTTCTCTGCACAGACGGGTGATGGGTTTTACCCATATTGCAATATGAATAAAGACCTTACTAAGTAATCGAGAATACTTTCTGTGGCCCCTTTATTCTAACCGTAAAAGTTTCCACGACACACATCACAACAGGAGGTTGTGAACTGAATTGTATTACTTCCAGATGAGTGTGTTCCAAACATGTCTTTGATATATACTGTATTGTAAACCACTTTCTCTTAGATTCAAATTTTCAAAATCCACCCATTCTCTATCATTCTCAGACAGTCCTGTTAGTGCCATATCATCCACGCGCTCTTGAACAGATTAACAGACATTCCCAGCATTTTCATTTTATATAGATGGAACATAGTAAAGGTGTCAAAACACAGTCCTGGGGAACACCAGTATTTAAAACAATTTTATTTGACAATGTTTTCCTCATAAGAACCTGCTGTGAGCAATCTGCTAGAAAATCCTTAATCAATTTCATAAGGCTCTAATTAACATCCAACCCATCAGCCATGGATCTGAATCATATTAAATGCTGAACAAAAATCAAGTAAAAAAAACACTGTTGCAGAAGTCATAGTTGCATTTGCTTCCCTCTGCATTCTTAGTAAGCAAACTGCAAAGGGTCCCGATGATCTGTTATTGAGAGATGTTAACAAATAACCCTCTACATGCACTTAATAAGGGGGTGAGCGCCGCCAGATTAAAAGTCACTTAGTGTTTTGGCTTTAGGGTTTTTAGGTATACTGGTATGATAGTAAAGAAGAAACTTTCCACATATTTGGAACAACACAACAATCAAGTAGTGCCTGAAATAATTGAGTTACATCTCCCTTCAATAAATTAGGACACACCTTGAGCACCTTGCCCCGCTAACCATCTGGGCCAGGTGCCTTGTGTGGCTGAATCTGGGAGAGACACTTAACAGCTTCTGTCTCAGGCATCTGTATAGGTGAGCCCATGGGAATCCCTTCAATTATCTCATTACATCTATCCACAGAGTCATACCTTCCATTACATAATTAAGATTGTTCACAAAGGATGAGCTAACAGCACAGTTTCCCATTCTGTGCTTTCCAACTGCTACCCATCAATGCATCCATGCTGGTTTAGGCTTTCCTACACATATTGTATCATCTCGAAGGGGTCAGGTCTGCTTTGTAAAAAATGAATCATTACATTGCCTCATCACCTCTGCCCAATTAACTGTTCCAATAATAAGGTAGTTTAGTGCAACAAAGTACCTTGGATGTATGATGGTCAATGATACATGTACAATTAATCAAAATGATGCTACAACATTTAATCGATTTCCAAAACCCATATACAGTAGTAATACCCTTGTATTGAGTAGAGGACAACACAGTGGGCTTCTTCAGAATGAACAGTGAAACATGGTACGGGGGACACAATGGAAACTCCACAAAGAGTTGCAGGGCATTAAAAATCAAGACGAAGAGACATGTCTATACCCATAGAGCTGTGGGGGTCAGGAACAAGCTACCTAGACAAGTTGTTGAATCTGATACCCTGGCGTCTTTCATGAAATGGCTGAATGAGATCTTTGGATCAATTAGCTACTAAACACCTAAGGGACTAGATGGGTCAAATGGTCTCCTCCTGTTTGTAACTGTTCCTCCATTCTTACTGTAATTTCCCTCACGGGATTAATAAAGCATCCATCTATCTATTCTCAATCTTTTCATATTGCTGCTCCTTAGTTTCAACCCCATTTTGCAGTCTTGTTTTCCCTTTTTCACTTTCGCCATACACTTAGTTGCAGAACAGTTGTTTCTCCAACATTTTGTACTGTTTCCCCTGTGAATTGCATTCCTCTTTGCTTCTTGCTTTTTTGCCCACAGAATACTGTATGTTCGGTATCCTTGAAGCTATCTCCCCTCACTGCCTGCACTTATTCAACTGCATTCTCTTCACTCGTTTTGATGTTCTCCTTTGACAGCTCAGCACCTCTGCAATCTAGTAAACCTTTTTTTTTCTAAAGTCGGGTTTGTTTCCCTTAAGAGAATCTCACTGAGATGGGAGTTACTGTATGAATTCCACACACAATCCCGTCTCTAATAAGTGAGTCTTTAATTTCTACAAAATTACAGGTGACAGGTAGAAGTCTTAGGTAAGGGATGTTTTTACCCTTGTTTTATTCCATTGTATCCAAGGCTTTTGCTGGTAAATCTAGGGTCAGTGGGGGTTTTAATCCGAGTTCACTGTCCACCTTAGTCTTTCTCATATTGTGGTCCATGCATGCTCACAACCACTCTCTACTTTCCAGCCTTTCTGTTGTTGTTCAAGGTTTTTTCATCTGCTCTGCTACTGTGTCATTGCTGCTTACTCTTGATAATTAACCAAACTCCTCATGTCTTAATTGAAACAACAACACGATGGTGATTAAACACATTGTCTTGCACGTGTTCTCTTATTCACTCTCTCGTCCCATTTACTTCCATTGTGATTGATGACCTTAACCCTGAGGACCCTGGGGTTAAAGAAAAGTTTATTAAGGACTCAACAGTGTGGTCTCAACCATAAGTGTGTCAACACAAGGAAACAACGCATAGAGTTCCTGCTGGCTGCACTCCCCAAACACAAGAGTATAGATTCTTCAAACATGTGGTAGGTGGCTTCTACTTGTGCAACAATCTCCCCCACCGTAGGTGATCTGTAGCATTCCCTGGTAACCCCAACCCCCCTCTATAACAGGGCACCCGCACAAGACATCCAGACATCAAGGACCTCAGGACCTCCACTTTGACTGGCAGCCTAAGCAATCATCTAGGGCCTGGAGGCCACCAGTGGGCCCCCTCAGAGTGCAACACAATACATTTTTAATCGGCACGCTCAAATGTAAGCGAAAAATTCCCTATAGTGTCTCTTTCTGTTTTCTGCTGCTGTGACTATCCTAATGGAAACCTGGTAAAAAAATGACTAATTATAATTGAGTATTATGTAATATTCAGAAACATATTTCTGAAGCACAGAACAGAAGAGTGGAATAAGCTATCTCAAAACAGGTACGCCAAATGAATTCACTGAAACAATGCATTTGCATTCCACTTGGTTTTGAGTTTGTCAGATCTATGTACAGTAACTAGCGAACGGTAGACATGTCACATTTTCAAGCTAGATATGTAGACTGCTGGAGGTGTTTTTCTAGAAGTTAATCGATTCACATCGATTTCACTTTTCAAATTGAGTGCACTTGTTTCTTACATACATACTGTATTTCTACAATTCCTTTGCATGCAGTAATTTGTGTTAAGAGTAACAGAGTAACAGAGCAGAGATTCTGTTCATCGTTATTTATTATCAGTGGTTCTATTTATCACTGTCAATGTTAAAATACATATTATCCTAGTAAGATTTGTGTTTCTTGCCGTTGTTTGTAACTTATTTATTATGTGTTGTTTAAAGCTGTTTAATATGTTTTATAGTTATATAATTCATTTATGTAATTGTTCTAAATAGTAAAATGAGGGAGGTAATATTAGTGTAGGCTCTGGAGGGGCCCCTGACAAGACCTGGGGTGGGCCCTTACTGGCAGGAGCTCTCCAGATAATCTCTTGGTATTGGGGATTGTTACGTATTCCGAGGGAAGAGGATAGGGAAAGGGTAGGGAGACCCTGTGTTGGAGTCTGAGAGAGAAAACAGAATTCCAAGGGGAATGTAATCCAAGTTGTGAGACTAGAGCGAGGTCGGAGATCAGAAGCGGTAGGTCAGCAATCCAGGGGGTCACAAGAACGAACGAGAAGTCGGTGTAAGTTGCTAACTGGATACTGGATACTTAGGCTAAGGAAACCTCAATAATGGGCAAGGACAAGTGGCAGGGTGGGAGTTTAAATAGACAAGGTGAGTGAAGTTCATTAGTGGGTGCTCATGGGAATGCAACAGTGTCTGCATGTCTGCGTGGCGGTTTGTGACAGGGACAGCTCAGCTCTGACCCAGAACCCAACTTCTTCTTTTTCCACCCCCTCCTCCCGGGAAGTTGGAGTATCCCTAGTACAGAATTGATCTCCTGTCCCAAAACTAACACCAGACCACCCACTGTCTTTTCCAGCATGATGAGAGTGGAGCCTGCTCCAGAGGACTGGGAGCTAAAGACACAGACACTTCTAAACACCCCCCCCCCCCCCCCCATTCAACTCCCTTAGATGAACCAGAATAGCCCTCCCCCTCTGCAAGAGCTGCCGTGATAAAAGACTTCCAGCATACGACTCACACAACATGTGACTGCATTGCTTGAGGACTGAACATGCCCAGTATGCCCCGAGACATGCCTTATGTAATCAGTTTGTGACCAGAACAAAAACGAATTGTGCTTCCTGCTGGACAAGCACAGTGAGCACATGCACAGCCAAGTCCTGGCAGTCATCTTTTATGAGACTGCGGTGATTGCCCATCATGCAGTCCAGGCATGGTCAAGGGACAGCTCTGGCAAGCCAGTCACACAAGGGAAGCAATGCTTAAAATCATTACATATTGAAAATATTATATCAGTAATTAGCTGGCAGTACATCCTGCAATGTAAGTTAATACATTGTTTTCAGTTTGCAACTATTGCTAAAGACCCATTAGGATTTAAAGACTAGAAACAGTTTCATCAAAACAATCTGCCTTGTGATATAATTAACTTTCAAGCAATTAGTGTGGATATTTCTTACCACATTCTTGTTTTAGTTCCAGGAGATACTGTATGCAAATATTATCGCATGAAATCACTGTCTGCACACCAACGTAATAGAAAAGAACATGAAATTAATTCATGGAAGATATAAAGTTTCCATGTCAAGCTGTATGAAGACACTCTAAAAAGCATCCCTTAGGGTGCCTGAGGTGTTGTCATCAGTGTACATAAATTACTGTATGCAACCTGCAGATTCAAGATGTTTATTCAATAAAACTCCCAACCTTGTATTAACAGTACTCAGAGGGGAAGCTGTTAAATCAGCTATGTGAGGCATACTTTCTTCCTTTTTTTATATTATAGCACAAAATTCAATCGATGCTAGTAAGTGTGCAAAGCAGCTTTGCATATGGGTAAGACACCAAAGTATTCAGATGCTGCACTATTCATCTTTACTGAAAAGCCTTCTGCCGGAGTCACAAAGTAGATTTAATGAAGATTCTTTGCATTCGTGTAGCACTTCTCAACTCAAAGGAGAGTTACTGTATGTGCTTTACAAGGAGGAGAAGAACAACTACCTGAATGATGTGTAGAAGAAACTGTGTGTCAGCAGCACCATTACACAACAGATCAAGAGGAATGAGTGGCATTTAGCCAGATCACAGGAGCTAATCCCCACATTATTTCAAACAATGCCACAGGATCTTTAATGACTCAGTACTCAGGGCCTCACCTTGAAGTCTCATCTGGGGGGCAGTGTCTTCTACTGTATAGCACAATGTCCTAAGTCACCATACTAATGTGCTCGTTAGGAAATTCTGGTCCAAATGGAAGAACAGCCCCTACTGAGGAAAAAAGGAGGCAGTTAGTTTGGGCAAGACTAAAGTAGAATTTTTCCAAGGCACTGAGGTAACGCTTTCACCCTTCTGAAAGAAGTCCATGGGACCATTACGACGAGAATTAGTCAGGGTACAGGGCCTCAGCTTCATGTCTTATCCAGAAGATAGGAACTCCTACAGCACTGTATCTCTGGTCACCAAATTGGGGTCTTTGGTTTGGAAACTCTGGTACAAAGGGAACAGAGCCACCTATTGTTCTACCAATACCATCAGCAAACTCCTTTTTCCATGCCTATAATGGCCAGGCCACCCGTGCTTAGCTTCTGAGATCAGACAAGATCAGGCTACAAAGTAGATAAACTGCTATCAGACCCCATGTAGATAAGGCGGTGTGCTTGCCTTGTAGAGGAAGATATGGTACTATCCTATATTGCAGCACAGTAAGAGTTTGCACACAGCCTGTTTAGTTGTCTTTATCCAGCAGGTGAGAGGTTCCCATCCCTGGTCCTGGAGGACCACACACCTTCTGATCTCTGTTGCATTTGAGCTCTGTTACACAGTACAACATTTAACTGACTTAATAATACATTTAATTTTGAACTGCTTGGTGGTTTTCAGCTCTTACACAGGGTGGATTGTAACTATTGTGTTTTATACAGTAAGTAAAATAAAATCCCAAACATTTAAGTAGACAAACAAACGTGCAATTAATGTAATTAAGCCACTTGTTAGTTTAATTAAGGCTTCAATTACAGTAGATAATAACATTGGGCTGGAGCGAGAACTCGAATGTGTGTGGCCTCCAGGACCCGGACTGGAAACCTCTGCTGTAGATAACTGGGAGGTAACGTGGTTTAGACAACACCTGTTTGCCACGATAAGATGCCAACTAAACTCCCACTTCCAGCACCAATCATCATGAAGAAGCTACAGCCTGCCAAAGTCCCAAAACTTGTGCTTGACTGTGTTCTTTAGCGCCTGGTGTAGGCTCCTAAAGAAAAGCAGTTCAGGTTCAAGAGGCAGTGGGGCTCATCTTGTCCTCTTCCTCCATCTGCCTGGCTCATCCATTCTGGTGATGTACCTCCAGTCCCAGACACTAACCCTTTCATCCAAAGCGACTCACGTTTGCATCCATTTACTGTGTACTGTTCAACCGGGCATCGTGTTGAAACAATTCAGGTGAAGCATGTTGCTCAAGGTTACAACAACAGTGTCTTATCTGGAATTTAAAACCACAGCCTTCTAGTTACAAGTGCAGAATCCTAACAGCTGCTCCGCAGTGCTGCCCTGACACAGTTAAACATGATTCCTTGTAGAGCCTGACTCTGGCTGGCAGTAAGTACATTACTGCCAAGTATATCAAAGCTAGTAGGATATATGTTTTTAACACCATTACATTTCCTAAGAGGGACAGAGACCATGCCTTCCACAATCTCAGAATCGATTTTACCTTGGCTGATCTTTGACAAATATATCAAAGGTACGTCCAGATAGGCATGCAAAAAGACCTGCTTTTTGATGAGGACTACCAGATAACTCTCTGAGCCTATCCCCTAACCTGTGGTTTTCACCCACACAATGAACAGGGAGCAGGTCTAAGCTGTTAATATTTCATTGATGTCGGCCCCAAATGTTTGTCAGAGCATTGCTGCATCTCGGTGTGGGAGGGATTCATTTCAACTGCTCAGCTAAAAAAAGGGTTTATACAGTATCTGGCACATGGCAGTCCAGCTTTGAAAAAGCAGGGAAATATTTGGAAAGACATACATTACTCTACAGCATTGAAATCCATTGAAATACTCTGGGATTTAAAAATTTACAGTACTGTATGTTTTACTCTTCTGTCTGAATTTCATTATAAAATTTCAATCATAAACATATTAAGTTACAGTACCTTGCAGGAGTACACAGCTCAAACATCGTGTTCTGCTCCTTTTTATTTATTTGAATGTGAAATCAGTCTCAACTTGTTCCTTTACATCCAGTACATACAGTACAGTGTTCTGCTAGATACAAAAGAATGCTACCAGTTATGTATAATTGTCTTTTTAAAACAAAATTAAATTGGTCACAAAGCAATAACTTGATCACCAAGGAAACTTTACTAAAGTTAATATCTGTTTCACCTAAACCTAAACTGTTTTAACATCATACAAGTGTAAGCGGATCAGATATATTTGTGGTATCTGGAGATGGCACAAGTTTGTTTGCAAGCTCTTGCACTGTGTATAAGAAAAAACTGATATAATTGCAACTTTATCATTAGCAGTGTAGAGGTGCTAACTGGTAGATAATGAGACATAGTTCAGGTGAGGAGCTGCGTCAGCATGCATAGGCTGCAAAGGAACAAGTAAAGGTTTATTCCGTGCTGAAAAGAGAAGAAAGAAAACACAACGTTTCGGCTGTGGAGCCTTCTTCAGGTGTGAGAAAGACAGGGCAGACAGCAAAGATTAAAGAGCACAGGAGAACAAAAGCTGGGAGATTGGAGGGAGTGGGAGCAGGGGAGAGGCAGAGAGGCCACTCAGGTGGTGTGAAGCAGAGAGAGGTGAAGAGAGGGGTGAAGTCGAAATCTGCATGTGAATAGAGAAGATTTCACGGAAACAAGTCGGTCATTGAGAGAAGGGGAAGGTGTGAACCAAGTTTCAGGATAATTTTTGTTTCTGTTGTCTTTCTGCTATGGGAGTTTAGAAACCCTTCTTTGAGAATGCAGACTGAGAGATCAGTGTGATCATGGCCGTCTGAGGTGAAATGAGAAACTATGGGCTTGGAGAAATCTTTCATCTTCACAGCCCTAACACGTTTTCTGAAGCGGTCTCCTAGTCTCCTTCCAGTTTCCCCAACATAGATAGCTGGGTATTTCCTGCAAGAGATACAGTACATGAGGTTGCTAGAGGTACAAGAGGTCGCCTGGGAGATCTAGATTTGTCCTGAGGAGCCTTGAATGAGAGTGGTGTTAGATATGTACTTGCAGGTGACACAGCGAGCTCTGTTGCTGGGGATAGTGCCTGGTGTGGATGGTTGTTGAGGGTGGTCAAGGGAGCTGTGAACAAGAAGGTTACGCAGATTAGGTGATCAGCGATATGAGATGATGGGGCGGTCAGGAAAGAGGGTCAGAAAAGATAATAATGAGACAATTGTCTTTCAAATCCTCTTTTGTATGTTTGACCACTGAGATGAAGCACCTTTGGGCTGTCTGCTGGTTTATTAGTTTATTATACAGTACCTCTCAGTTTCCAGGGTCCTAGGTGCGATTCCAGTCTATGGAGTTTGTACTGTATGTGTTTTTCTGGGTCCTCCAATCACCTTCCATCTCCCAGAAACATTCTGACAAGATCTGATTTGGTATTGAGTTTATTGCTTTATCCATGACACCCTCTCCGAGCAGAGTGCAGAAGTGTCCTGCCGGACAGCTGCTATGTTGAAAATACTGTAGCTTGAAATGGCCATGACCCTGCCTTCAAATCCAACAGAATTCTTTTACTTCTACAGTACATCCTGTTTGAATCTAGAGGATTTACTAAACTTCATATCAGTAATCATACTGGTCTTGAGAATCTTTTTATGGCCTTGGAATATTTATTATCAAGATTTTTGCAGAAACAAGGGGTCGTCTTGTCTATCTTTCTTTTTCAGTAACTAAAATTTTGTCCATGTGTTTCTAGAAGGAGCACAGTGTTTTGGTCTTAAAAACCTGGGTACAGACCTATTTCAAATACCCTTAACCACTTTATCTAAAGAAGTGTTGATTCAGTGCAATAACTTAATTCCCTTGTGGTTTCCATTTGTGTTCCTTTGAGCATTATTGTGCTGCTGAGTGTGAAATAGTAGTCTATTATATCTGACACTGAAGTGGAAGTCCGTGCTCTATCTAATTGCAGAGCTGTCTAATTGCAGAGCTCTGATATAAAAACATTGATGACTCAACTTTTCTTTCATTTAAACTGCATCTCAACTGAATTCATGGTTCTTGATACATCCCATCAAGTTTGTAAAGCCAATGCAGTAACCCTATCTGTGGATAGCATTGTACTTGAATTGCAATCTAAATTGAAGAGCTTGGAGTGATATTTGATTCAGGCTTGATGTTTGACCCACATGCGCAACATTTTGTAAAAACATCATTCTTCCACTTCAGAAATATCATGAAATATTACATCCTGTGTTGTCTCTGTTTGCTGAAAAGCTGGTCAACACTTTTGTCTTGTCGTGAATTCATTACTGTAACACCCTGCTCGCTGAGGTATCTAAATCCACATTTAACTACATTAAATGTAAATATATTAAATATATTTAACTAATATCTACATTATGTCCAGAATTCGACAGCCAGAGTCCTCATCAGGTCTAGTACAAGTGATCACATTACTCCTGTCCTGGAGTCCTTACACTGGCTTCCTGTCAGATTTCATGTCACCTTTGAAATCCTCATGCGCTCCTCTAGGGTTCTACATGGCTTGGCACCTCAGTACCTGTCTGGCTTCCTACTCCCTACCTCACAGCTTTTGTTCATCTTATTCTGGTCTCCTGTCTGTCCCCCAGGCCCGTCTACACTCTATGTGTGACAGGGCCTTCTCCTGCTGTGCCCCAGAGCCCTGGAATTCTATCCCTAAGGATATCAGGGAGTCCCCTTCCCTGAGCTCTTTTGAATCAAGACTTACAACCTTCTATTTTAGAAGAGTGTTTATTTACTTGTTCTGGGTCTGCTCCGTTGCTTTCCTACTGTATTCCAATCCCTTATTGTAATTGTGTATTTCTGTTTTCTCTTCTCATCAGGCACTGTTTTCTTACTGGGTAGTGCTTTGCGATGCCACTTTAAATGAGCCATATAAATGAAGAACAGTATTATTATTTTTTACATTGTCACTGTGTATTCCCATTAGAAATTCCTTACCTGAAGATTGCAGCCACCTTCAGTTTTTAATCATTGATGTTAGTGGAAGCAATAAAAGCAGAATATTAGTAAGAAGTGTGGCGTTTTCTTGTTCTGCTTTGCTGAGTGACAATGTGCTTCTCTATATGAAGGATACAATCTTCTACCACATGGCTGTTTTTTTTGCTTATGTGCACATCTGATGGCAGGCTCAGCAAAGACCATTGAGCACCACAGCCACAGACCTCACTGTCTGCTGGGTTTCATTTAAGCTGAGTTCTCAGTCACCTTACTTTGTTACTTTATTGAACGATATGGGATATTAAATTAACTAATGCATTCCACAAGTATCTTGAAATCATAAACCTTTTTGGCAGATAAAGGCAATGGATCAAGTTCTAATTCAGCAAATTATTAGATCAATTAAGGGAATGATTACAGTAAGTGACAGAGAGCCTGAGTAAAATGAAAACAAAAAATGACTTTTGGATCACAAGACCTAATAATGGTTGTTAGCATTTAAATACCACTTTTTATCGTAAAAGAACCTGAAGCAATTACAGTGCAATGCAGTGTAGGAGATCTACAGACAGTGCAGCACTACCTTTCCTTTCTGCACCAGTAGTACCACTACACCACAGATCAGGTGAGACATTACTTAACCAAATTAAAAAAGGAAGAACTTCAGGTAGGCCTGACTTCACAAGCCCCAGCTGGAATTTTGTCAGGGTATCAGGCTTAACATATTTACACTTACATCCTGCATATCTCTAATGGCCAGACAGTAAGGACCTTGACATAACCTCTCATCTGAATGCTGCTACAGAGCATGGGTCTCTGTCACCATAATGGTTTTGGAATTGTTGTGCTGCTGGAAGAGCGCTATCTATTGGTCCACCAGCAGCAATTACAGTCAAAACACGGTTTTCCTTAGCAGTGTCCCTGTGATCCAACAGCTGACAAGACCAGTTTATAAGGAGGTAATGCTCCTGTCCAAATACGACGGAAAGCTATGACCTCAGTGTCTCTAAGTTGGGCATATTTCCATATTTTTTGAGCACTGTGGAAAAAATAGAACTCTAATATTTGAGTAATGATATGTTTCTGCATTGGGTACAATAAGACCTTAACCTTTTGCTCATCTGTACTCATGCAGTTTGACCCAATGTGACTAACAATTTCAGCACTAAAATGGTAACACATTGACATTTACTAAACAAGGATAATTCTTCTTTTTTTTATTAATGACACAATGCCGAGAGTTAGAGAAGCAAAAGAGAATACAACATCTGAAATTATTTGTAGTCCCTCTGAAAATTGTAAATTATGGATTTTAATATTTCGTAATGCTCCATCCGTTAGATATCCTAGTGAAACCCCCCTGTGCAAACTAAAACAGAATTATAGCTCCTGAAAAAGCAGTCTTATGGTAACTCCCCAATTAGCACAGTGCACATTATGCTGTAAACCACAAAAAATATCAGAATTAATATGTGTTGTGCCAGATGCCATGGAGAAACAAAGGACTATTACAATTATAAGAATAAAAAGTTGTTTGAGAACGTCAGCTTTAGCATCTGTTATGCATTTGAAGAGCACAGAAAAACAGATCAATAGGGACACAGACAGAAAAGGTTAATACAGATATCATTCGAAAATAGTAGCCATATGGAATGAGATTCTCATCAAAAGAGATAATATATCCTAATCATTCTATATATTCTATAAATATATTCCATGAATATATTCTAATCATGGCTCTGTCTTCAACAGAAAGTTAGGATGTCAATGTGGGTTCTTCCAGTAAAACTAAACAATACACATCCTAACCGCATCTGTTTAAGAGGAATAATTCATTTTTCTAAATCTCCCAGCTTTCTTCTTATACTAAACTGTGTATTTGTACTTATGAGATACATTATTCTTCCTGTCTTGACTGCTGCTAAGAACATAAGAAAGATTACAAATAAGAAGAGGCCATTCCAGCATAGATAAAACATTATGATGAACATACATAATTCATTCTGCATGCCCTTTCCCTGAACAGGAAGCAGCTCAACAAAATCATTGCATTACTGTATGTAGTCACTCAGATTTGGGAAAGAAAATCACTAGTTCGGATTATATTAATATCACGTTAATTTTCTAATAATTGTGCTTGTACTGTATGATTGTATGAGGAATGGATATTGAATTTTCTAAATCATTGAGTTGATTAATAAATCTTATATATATAATATGATATCAAAGAGTACATCAAAGGAATTGATGTGATGCATTAAACTGCAGATAATTACTCATGAATTTTGGTAATGACATGTGTGCTGTAATGATTAAATCTTAAGCAGCAATCATTAAATGTATTGGTATCTTTTGAACTTGTGCTTGTCTGTTTAAGGATTGCCCATATAAAACTAGTGTCTGTATTTCTTTGCAGTATGAGAGGTGCATAATAAAAAGCAAAAACTATTACATATGCCCATATAAGACATGGGTTAAGGGTTTTGTTTGGACACAGATACAGCAATTAATTTCAAAAACTTTATGCTGAGCGGAATTTAAACAGAGCCCTTGTAAGGAAAATAAATTCACTGGCAGGCTGGTCATCACTCAACATATTACAGTTGGCACACTCTTCACTAGGGGGTTCTGGGACAGTGATACTGCTGGGCTGGAAAGACTGTTTGCACTGTAGGGATGAGTTTGGAGTGGGAATACTCTTTTGGTCCATGAGAACAGCTCCTCAGCAGAACCACAAAGCTCGCAAGACACTTTGCAAAAGAGCAAGAGTAAATGTTCCTTTGTTCTGAGCCAGCACAATTCCTTGAAACCATGTCAGTGTACTCTTTAGCCTTTATGTATTATAAAAAAATCAGTCTGAAATTTTATTAATACACTTGGTGCTTAACTCCTGTCTGTTCTGTATTACAGTATATGTGTACATTTGCATGGCATTCATTTAAATAGTATTTAGGTTCAGGCTTGATGCACATACCAAAACCTTAAAATGCACATTTTGTGTACTGTTTGTTTAACTGAACTCTGTAAAGTCTCAAAAGAGGAGGCACAGTGTTTCTCATTGCACATACTCTATTAATCTTTATTGCAAACTCATGTGGTTGTAAAAATACTTCTTTACATTTGGCAATTTTATGGGTTGAAAATTAAATGAAAACAGGGTAGTATTAAATAATGTATAACTCTGTCTCGCCAGAGACATTGAGATTTATCTTCTGTGTGTGTGGGCTTGGGGAATAGCTTTCTGCTAGACGTAACTTGGTTAATCCCTTGCTAGAGAATTTGCCCAAGAGTCCAGGGAGTCATATTTTCAGCTATTCCCCATTCACCTAGGAAACATCTTGACTTCTTGCCTTTTTACTGAAGGACTTTTTGATTCTGACGTGTTTTGAGATCCATTTATGTATCCCTTTTTGGTAGCTATTTTTTTGGGGGGGTTAAACACAAATCCATTCCTCTTGCAATGAGCCAATTTACTTTTTTCACTTTTGCGATGCTACAATAAAAACAGTTACAAATGAGAGGAAACCATTCAGCCTATCTGGCCTATTGATCCAATGATCTAATTCAGTCACTTCTTGAAAGAAATCTCGGCACTGGCTTCAACACCATTTCGTGGTACGTTTCTCCCACAGTCCCACACATAAAGAAGTGCCTCTTTTTCTCAGTTTTTAATGAACTTCAACATAGTGTCCACTTGTGTCCATTTTTACTGCTAATTCTGAAAAAGGCTACTGGGTTGACTTTGTCAGTGCCCTCGAGGTTCAGTTCTTTCAATCTGCCAGTGTAGGACATTGCTTTAAGCCCTGGGATGTATCTGGTTCCTGTTCTCTGGACTGCTTCCAGATCATGAACATTGTTTTCTATAACAAGGTGTCCAAAACTGTACATTATTCTAAATGAAGCCTAATGATGTGTCAAAGAATTAGCTCACTATCTACATTATTTTGTTTCCTTATGCTATTCAACCCATACATCATTCCATATGTTTCTAGGGTATGTAGAACTTTTATACTGTTATCTATGCCTTGTATCTACAGTACATGTTAATTCTGACAGCTCAACATAAGCACAGACAAATTGTTGTCTTTATTTCAGCCATTTTATTCTCAGTTGATCATATTAATTCAATCAAATACACTTAATCACTGTGCTTTTCTAGATTGAATCTAGATAGACAGGATACTGTGGGAGTTGCTGTCATGGTATACAGTATCTGAAACCATTAATGAAATGATTCAGGAGAGACAAAAAAACACTGCAGGCAGTGGATTGTGTGAAAGATGAAAATACTGTGAATGTTGATATATGAAACTGAGGCCAAGCACTTGTTTCCAATTTCAAAAATGAATATAAATTGAACAAAGCAAGTAAAGAGGCTACAGTAATGGGGGCTGTTGGAACAAATGTATATGTGGTGAGAACTTAAAACCAACTAGTTATAATTTCCTCTAAATTAAACAATGTCAAATGTTGTTTTTTTAGCTAAAGAAAGAGTGAGATCATGCTACTGTATGTTACAGCAATATAGTACATGAGGGAACAAATTTACTTTAAACTTTTGTTAACATCAAACAGGTTTTAAAAAAGAACCCATTCCAGCAATCCATTTTGCAGAGCTATCCAGTCTGAATGAAAAACATTTCAAATTAATATGTGTTTATTGTGTAGATTTCTGAGACCTGAACACATTGAAAATGAATTTGTTTAAATATAAGGAAAGATTTCATGGTGCAATATACAGTATTTCCTGTTCAATAACTCCTTATAGTATGGGTGCACTAAGCCTCTACATAAGAACATCAGAAAGGTTATTGAGCTCATTTAATTTTTATCAGTAAAGAATCGAGTCAAGGATCTCACATAGTTATGTCTTGAAAAAAAAACAGGGTTTCAGCTCAACAAAATGGCTTCAATTCAATTCAATTCAATTCAACTTTATTGTCATTAAACTTACACAGGTGCATAGTATAATGAAAAGTGTTTCTCATTAGTCACTCAGGTGCAGTATATAAATAGGACAGAAGATGAGACAATAGACAGTTACACAATAGCAATAACAGTAACAACATGTAATAACATAACATAAATAACGTAATCGAAAACTGTGCAAAATTCCGCAAACAGAGAAAATTTAACAGGACATAAACAGTGCAAGGTAATTCTTGGAACAGTGCAAAAAAAAAAAAAAAAAAAAAAAGGCTTGTCAGCTTTTTACAGATTCCCGTTTGCATACGTTATCTTTTATGTAAAGAAGCGTTTCTCTGTAGTGAAAAGAATGTCATGACATAGGACTGCAAGTACAATGCAGTGAAGATCTATTTTGAACATAAAGCTCTGTTGTTTGCTCTTGGCATTGGACTGTATTTCTTAAAATGCAGATTTCTTCTTACCAGACCACAAGTATACTTCCTTATTCAATATAAAGGTACTGTACTTTTTAACATAGGTAGAGAAAGCAACATTGAATAATACATACCAAAAGTGACCTATTTTCAGTGAAATGAGCATATCTATAAATATATTGTATATAAAATGTATGGGCTGAGAGAAACTCGTATTTCAATTGGTAGAAATACATTACTTTCAAGAAAGCACCTTACATGGGTGGTAAAAATCCATAGACAGCTTTATTGAAAGGAAACAATTAAATTTCAGCACACACACACATAACAAAACGTTTCATTGTAAATGTGTAATGCTTGAAATAACACCTATCCAGAAGTGAATGTGCTATTTCAAATAAACTTGACAATTTGTACAGTGCTTTGAAATGAAATCAATAATGCATCAGGTTTGCCATTACTCCTCTACTGGTTTGACAAGTAGTATGCAGCTAAAACTATGTTCCTTGAAATAAAGCTTCTTTAAATAGCACTGTTTCTTTAAATTTAAACCAATAAAATCTAATTGGACCAGAAAACCTGGACAACAAGAACAATTTTAAATTACTGAACTATTGCACTACAGATGAAGATGAATAAATTGCAATAAATTGAGCATCACTGAAACTTTCCTAAAGAATAACCACACCGAAGTCGGCACAATAACCTCTACTTAATTACAAATGGTGGTAAAGTTTTATGTAGTATTCCGAGGAAATGCTTTAGCAAAGATAAAGAACCTTATTGCTTAGAACCTAAGTACAGTTCCAAATGAGTGGAGGTCCCTCTAGCATGTTTGGTACAGTAGTTGGTAGCTAATTGATCCGAGGCTCTCATTCACTTGTTTCTTGAAAGAAGATGGCAGACATTCTACACTCTCACAGCTTTTTGTTTAAAGAAAACTGCCTCCTGTTCTTCGTTTTAAGTTCACTTCCACATTGTTTGCACTTGTGTCCTATGGTTTTGTTCATTCTGAAAACATCTGCTGATTTGGACCTGTCAGTGGATACCTTCGGCTCAAACTGAAGACTCCTAAGGGTAAGATAGGTTACAGAAAATGTCAGCAAAAACATGACAAAAAAAAATGAAATATGTTGATTGCATTCTGTATAGGTATTCAGTTCCATGATCTCAGAATATTAGGCTGAAGCAGCTTTTACTGCAATTACAAAGTCTTTTTCTGAAGGTCTCTAAAGAACACTTTGCACATTGGTTTGGTGTAGCTCTTGTCCATTCCTCTCAATGGATTTGCACAGGGTATCTCAAGTTGCTTGTAGACCAGTTGTGGGCATCTGCTTATCTGGACTCAAGTCAGAACTCTGACTGGGCCACTCAAGACAATGATGTTGATTGGGAGTAGTGCAGTAATAACCACAACACCACCTCACAGTGGCATCCGTCACCAGCTTCCTGCTTGTCTGGCTGTTCAATTTGGGGAAATAGCCAGTGATATCTAACCAGCATCTGGGTGGTACAATGCATCTTTGATTTCTTGATGACTGAGTAGACTGTATTCACAGGAACATTCAGGGACTTCGATATTTTTTGAACCCTTCTTCTGATCAGTGCTTTTCAATGATTTTATCCTTGACTTGCTTTAAAAAATCCTTAGTTTTCATGGGTGAGTCTTTGCTTGACATTCACTATCTGACCAGGGAGCCTCACAGAGAGAGGTGTTTTTCCTGAACTCATGATAACCACTATATTTATATATAGACAGAGATCACTCAACTAATTGTGTGGTTTATTAAAGTAATTTTCTGCACTACAATTTAGTTCTGCCAAAGCAAAGGGTTAAATTTTTATGTAATAGTGACTTTGGCATTTTTCTTTAATATTAATTATCTATTTACTTTACTTTACTTTACTTTACACAGTTTTGTTTTAACTGTGTGGAGTGGCTTGTGCATATAACAAATATTATTTGCTGCTTCAAAGTGTCAGGATTGAAAGTTTAATGTGACAAAATAAAAAAAAACTGTGCAGGGGTCTGAATATTTTTGCAAAGCACAGTGTATCACGAGGCGTAAAATTGGAAAATGCTTTGAAATTGCACTCTACATTTGTTGCAGTCTACGTTTTGATTATTCTTTGGGTCTTAATGTTAATCTTTTCCTGAATTGCATTAGAAAGTATTATTGTTGTCGTTATAAGGAAAGGGGAGAATTGTTTCAGATTGTCTGGCTTTGTACATCTTGTATGTTAATGCATTTTACATTTACTTGTGTTACAAATATCGGATACTGGGATAAAACAGGCACCAAAATTGCATTTAGTTTTATGACAAAATAAAAATAAACGTGACTCAACCTCTTACTGGATACCCTTCATTTTCTAGATTTCTTTTATTTTAAAAAGAATAAGCTGAGTTTTTCAGGCCTATTGAAACAAAGTTTTAAGTGATACAGATTTTCAGGCTTGCAAGGACAGCAGCCATCAATTGCATATTACCACTGATCACCTCTCAGCCTTTTTCAGGTTGATTGGAGCCTGATAGGCACTGAACACCCATTGCTTCATTCTGTGAAGCAGCTCTTACTTTGACAGCTCTGCCTGCCATATTCTTACTGCTTTAAATAGAGAGTTGTGGGTGTGTTGTGTGACACCACTACTTTTATAATGAACAAAAGATATGTGTCCCTGAGTTTGAACTAAAAAAGTTTGGCCTACTTTTCCAACAATATGTGTAAAAATCATTTTTTGTTCTAAAGTTCTTATTTGAAAATGTTTGCAGTTAGTGATGGCTATGGAACAGCCTACTCACATCGGGGGGAAAAAAGGAGCTAGTTGGTTATCTCATTTTAAATAAAGCAACATGATATAAAAACTCATGTGAGCAATCTGCTCTGTTCCCAGCTTTTAACAAGTTGATATATTGACATTCACAAAGAGCACACATTGCAAGCATGCTTTGAAATCCATTTATTTATGCATTTACTTTATCACTGCTTGATCTACAGTAGCTCATCAATGATCAAGCTTCATGCACAGAATTGATTACAAGGTAACAAACAATGCAATTTATCAAAAGATGCAGCTGCATATTGGTTGCTTTTTCTGGTGGTGCACACTATCAATGGACTCTTTTTTATGTATGTACATTAAGTAAATGCTGGCACTGATGGATAATGCAAAGCTGTTTAAGACTGCAAAAGTGGTCTATGGTCAACAGAAACTGGTGATGGAACCAGAAACTGCATGTGACAGATGAGTGTATTGATTTATAGGTGGAATTTAATTTATTCTTAAAGCATTTGACATAATCTGGATAACATATCTGAGTGCTGACTGTAGCAGGGAGATCATAGTTTTAATCTCGAATATAATGATCAGCGCTTCTATTAAATGTCTGGTTTACTATAGTTCTGAATTCCAATGCATTTAATTCCTGGAAAACTATGCCAGCTGTACACTAAGGGGGTTATGGCATGGAAATGGCTATTTGGCAGAGATATTTCTACAATACCAGTTTCACACAGAGTCTGTTCCTGAGACCTCTGCCAAAAAAGAGCCAAGACACTGGCTTTCCTCTTCACTGTTTCAAGATCAAAGGAACAGAGAAATTTCTTATCATAAAGCTCAGGTTGACAGATCCAGTAATGGAGATCGGCTGTATTTCTAATGTTTCAGAAGATTCCTGTTGACAATATTGTTTGGCTTTGAAAGGCACACAGGCAGTGTGATTGCAGAATTATCAAAAGCTTGTTACAAATGAGCAAAACAAACAAACATGCATTCAGCCGAATCCCCTGGTAAACAAAAAATTAATAGGCATATTGAGACTCATTTTTTAGAGACGGATTGAAATTGGAAAAATCTTCAGTAATTACATATTTGCAAGTTACATAAAGTTCTGAGTAGATGAATAAGTACACCTAGACAATGCACTTAAATAACACCTAGATGAATGCATCAGCTGTGGATATACATGTACAGTAAGAAGCGCTTTTAGATCAGGGCAGCCAAAATCAAATACAAATGTGGAAACATAAGAAAGGAAGTCCTACAGGTGTGGGATATAGAATGTGTTCTGGAGAATGCAGATGCATCTAAAGTTCTAGTTAAATGAATTAGTTGCTACTAAGTAAATTGATTACTTCGGACGTGGTAAATGACTTCTTTATTCCCAACTGACTGATTGTTAATTGACTAATTATCCCCACACTGTTTGGAAGCAGAACATCATCTTTTCATCATCACTGCTTGATCTGTACCTGTTTTTTTTTAAATGGTGCATACCTGCCAGTGCTGTGTTTCACTATCTATGTAGGATTTTTTATTCTGTGGGTGTGTGAGTACAGAAGTAAAGCTCTTATATAAAATGGTGTGCAAGACAGCGAAAACAAAAATCAGTGAAAAAGTTGGCAGACCATTAGGTGGTGCTCTTCCCTCTTGATCAGAATTTCCAAACCAATACCCCTGTATAGTGACAGAGAACAGTATGTTGTAAGAACTGTTGCCCTTTGTCATTAAGCCGAGTCATTAAGCCGAGATATTAACTACTTGGTCATTACTGATTCCATGACACTGTTTGTAAAAGGAGGTGTGTCCAGGTTAAATTTCAAATCAGTGTTGTTAAATCTGACCTTCACAAACTCCCTGATGAAATCTAGTGAAGCAGATTCTTTCTCCTCTCTGTGATCTGCTGGTGCAGAGTGGCTGCTGTGTGTCACCATGGTGAGGCTGCATGTCTGAGGAGGATGAGCAAGGTGCTCTGTGAAGTACTTTTAGATCCTTTGTCGTGAAAGGCTCTATGCAATCCCACAAAACAAAGATTGAAAACTAGTATAGTATAAGGCATGCATCCCAGATACATACAATACAACTTGTATTGCTTCCAGTAGACTCCCTTGTTAAACACTTCTGATGAAAGAAAGAAGGATAATTTATTTACCTGTGCCATGTCTTTTCTGTAAAATGGTAGTGAACTTGCTACAGATAATACAATTTTCCTAATAATAATGTAGTGAATTTGTTTAATTATAAGCAAACACTGAACATAGCAAACATCTGTCACACCTGCTCCCATAGGAGTGCTTGACAACACACCAGAAACACCACTGCAGCTGGAAGAGTCTCTTCTCAATCTGCCAATACGGCAGTTGCCGTGACAATGCGGTCTGGAAGAGTTGATACCACCTGTGTACAACTCATCTCTTTTCTCTACCAGTAGGATATTTGATACCAACCTCGACACCACTTCTCAGCTCAGTCTTAGGATTTCATGTCTAGTGTTGGAGTTGTTTCCCCTGGCTACATTTTGCACTTGTGCTTTATACTTTTCACTACATCTTTGAATTATTCCTGTTTTTGTCCGTCTCTCTGGTGTTTTGACTCACTTCCCAGCTACAAACTTGTTTCCTGTGATTACACTTGTCACTTTCCTATTCCTGATGTTGCTCTGTGTATTAACGAGTTTGGACTTTGCTTTGCTCTCGATTATGGCTTTGAACTGTGTCTCTCTGTCTGCCTGTGATGCTGATCTGCCTGTCTGCTTTCATCAGCCTGCTCGCCTGTCTTTCCTGCATTTGTGTTCACCTCACTGCCTCAGACTGCTGCTCTCAGTCAGGTAAGAGAAGTGACATTACAACATCAAGGTTCTTTTGATGCTCAGTATTTGCAGTGTAGGGATGCAAGAAGTTACAGCACAGTCCAGTGAAGGTTTGAGATTAATTTAATTGTAATGAAAAGGGCCACTTCTGGAGAACACTGAAGGAGACACACATGAGGTATGTTTTCCACAGTGCCTCGAATTGCAACAGGTTTTTATAGTCTGAGACCAGCCATGTTATTACCATGAATAGGGGTTTAAGAGTCCACATTCTACTTTATGGCCCACTGGCTATTCTTGAAGATATTGTCCCACCTTTCAGCTATTTCTGTGGTGTCTTGTACAACAGCAGGTATCCATTCTAAAATTCTCTAAAGCCAGGTCAGGAGACCAGGTCAATGACCCCAGGCCAGAGCCAGATATCTACAGCAGCATACAATATATACAGTACATGCATGCGTACAGTATATTTACAAACAAATCATTAGCCTTGAATACTGTTATGATGGGAAGCCAGCCTCTTGGCATAGTAGAGTTCACTGCTTTCAGAGAAGGAGACATATGAGTCGGAGCTGGGTGGTTTCTATGACATTGAGCACACGTCTCTATACTGTACATGTTTCTAGTGGAGTGTTGCATTGTTGTGCAAAGGAGCAGAACCTTGAGGCTTCACTTATACAGAATTTCTTATATGTGTGAAGAAGGCTCCACAACTGAAGCACCATGTTTTTTGTTTTTTCTTTTTACTTTTTCAGTTTTCTGATTTAAACAGGATATAGGACTCCATAATTCATCTACTGGTCTCCGCAACATACAGTATTCTCATTGTGTTAGATACAGTACTGTATCAGGAAATATTTCATGTTTGTTCTTTTTTAACCTGAGCCCAGTTAAAACTTTCACATGCATTTACCACAAATCACCATATTCACCACAAATCAGTTAATGCCACAATCTTCCTTTTTTAAAACTGGCCTACCATATTGTTAATGAACTAAGTTTCTATACTTAATGCGTGTACTTTATTTTATTTTAGAATTAAATCAACCACATCGGTAACAAGTTACATTATTTAGCTATTTACTTTTCTAATGACCATGTTTTCTCAACTTGGTAATTGCAGTAACTGAATGACATATGTTTTTATCTCTAAACTGAAAGATTTGTGGATCATGCAAATAAAACCAAAAATATATATACCTTAGGATAACTGGAATTAAATTTGCTCTTTTTTAAATTAACTAGCAATTTGTCAACCTTTTTCCTGTAGATACCTATAAAATTAACTCATCTGATTTGAGATTTATGAGCATTCTGTTGTTACCCTATTGCTTTTTTCCATTGCAATGCATTGTTATTCCAGGATACCATGGTATTTTCTGCACTGTACAGCATTCCCTCAGAATTCCCCTGCTGAACTGACAAGACTGAGTGACACGTAGTGGGGTTTGTAGGTGGAGAAATGTCAGTGTTTGCAGACAAGCCTTGAAGGCTATCATTCTACACCTAAAAGACCTCTGTCAGCCTGGAAGTAATCAAAGTTTTGTTGAGGCAAGAGGCTTGCTCCTGCAAGTACAAAATATAGATTTAATTTACTGTCTCATAGTTTTTGGCCATCTGCCATCAATATTAATCCAAGTCTCTCACAAGCATCCATTAATTATCAGAAAGTGGCTTATTCTTGGTGATCCAGAGCCTACCCAGAGCATATCCAGGAGTCACAGGGTCCAAGGCATAACTACACCCGAGACATATTGCCAGTCACAGGACACACACAGTACAACTATAATTTAGAGATGCAAACTAAGCTGAAAAGAATCCAAGAATGTTATCACTATTGCACCCTGATGCCCAGCCGGATATCACCTGATATAACTTTGCATGCATTGTGACGTGTGCAACACCTTAAGCATCAAGAGTAAATGCTGCACGAAAAGCTCAACTCTGTCTCAACTAAGCAGAATAGCTTGGGAGGTGGGAAGAATCGTAACCCCCACACTTTACCTTTTCAGAGATGCATTGTGTTAAGTAGTTTATTCATTCTTTCCCCTGGATAACCTGAACATTTAAACTGAGAGACGAATGAACACTGATCCCGCAAAAAAAAGTAGGAAAAAAAGTAAAGCTAGGGAAACAATTGATTCCTATTTATTTTTCATTTTTTGAATTGTGTTTGCAAGCAGAACATTTGTAATTAGTAAACTGTCACAACTAACAATGTGCTGGTTTAACTTCAGAAACTGTGCACAATTAATGTTAAATTTAATGATGATAGTGACATTATTTTAACAGGGATGACTTGTGCAATTTACACATAAAATAAAAGCCCAATTTACAACTTTAATTTGTCAAATTTAAGAAATTTCTTAATGGCATTGAGAGGGCCTTAGCTGCATCTTGCTTTTCTACTGAAATTGGTGTGTGTGTATCTAAACACTGTGTGTGAATAACTGTACTGTACAACACTAAATGGGACTTTCAGAAAGGGTCACCCTCACTTCATGTGTTCTAAGCTTGGATAAGCAGAGATTAAGCTGCAGCTGTGGTATTTCTGGGATAAGAATAATGTCTCTAGCCTCAGCCTTCGATCCCAGTTAATCTGACATGTACTCATTCACTCATTACTCATTTGGTGAGAACAGGAGTGGAATGAATAGGGCAAGCTTTGGTAGGAGGACACAGTAAAATATGATATTTCTTGGTAGTTTTTGTTATGGGTGTGGCATTACGCGGGGGCGTGCCCAGTGTGGAGGCGAAGCTCTGGAGGAAGGGCGACGCCTCGCCTTTGTGGTCCCAGAAGTCCCGGCTTCTAGACGATGAGCCACAGCTGGGCGGGTCCTATAAAGGCGCACTGGACACGCCCGGAAAGGGGGAGTTGTTTACACCGATCGTCCCGGAGGGGGATCGCACCCGTATAAAGTGGTCATTTTCTTTTTGCCTCTCCCATCATGTACAGTATTTTCACTGGGGCAGGCACACTAAGTTTTTGTTTTGTTTTTGGCCTTATGCGCCCAGCTGTACCAGACTGGACCCTGCTAACTGGCCAGTCCAGTCTGGTCGCCGCTGTGCTAGCGGTTCTTCTTTTTCCCAGGCTGGACCCTGTGAAATAGGGTAAGCCCAGCCTGGAGGTTGTGACGCACAGTTGTACACCTTTCTTCTTGCCTTTCTGTTTCATTCTTCACCCCTTTTTGTGTTATTCTCGGTCCCTGCTAGCCTCACACCTCAGTGAGGGGCGTTGACTTGTTACCGGTGCTCGCCGCGGCTCCGCTCACTCCCACACTGTTACATGGGTCTTTGCCCACTTCACTAAGTGTGGAGCCTATCCTGTACACTCTCTGAGTGTACTGTAATTAGTCAAATTAGACCAGAAGTAAAAGCATCACTTGGTGTCTGCATGAACACAGTGGATGGTGAGATCAGTTTTACTCGGTCCCGACAAAGATTATTTCCAGCTGCTGCCTTTGATGGCGTATTCCAGCTATGTCAATTTTACAATTGAAGAAGGAGCAGCTCTTCCTGCCTATTCAGCAAAAGTACCATACATACTGTAAGATACCCAAGCAGAAATGCAGCATCTTATATCCATTTTTCTGGGGGATGGCTGTAGAAATTATATCACGATACTAACATAGGGATGCCTCCTTCTGTATAAAATGATCAAGATCTTTTCTCAAGCACTAATGACACCTCAGAATTCCATGCGTTTGAGGATGTTTATTGAGTAATGAGGACTAGTGAGGTTTGACTTTACCCAGTTTGCTAAGGTCCGGCCCCCTGACCACAGGTTAAGGAAGCTGGGATCCTCCCTGCAGAGTAAAGAGTGAACAGGAGGCATAAGTTAATAACAATATCTTTAATTTTTACATAAATAATAAACATGTAATTAATGGACTTGAAATTCTAAATCTAGACAACAACACTGTTGATTTACGGATTTTGCCCATCACTTGGTTCTTTATTATTTTCTAATAATAAAGGAATTTTGTATAAGAACCCCATAAAACCCCTGTTAAATTTAAAAACCAATGCTGCTTATCAAATGTTTTCACATTTTATGGAGTGTATACTTTTCTCCAACTTCTGCCTCCTGTGTTTAAACAAAACCTGTGTGCTTAACCATGAGAGAGTGTTTTTGTAAAGAACTGTGCCCCAGACAGAAGGTAGGTGATATTGTTTTATCACAGCACAGTGTAGGTTTTTTTTCTTTTGGCATGAGCAGACATATGGGGTAGGGAGATGTGATAATGTTGAAGAAGATGTCATAAACAATGTAACATTGTAAAAAAAATTAAAACACCCCCATCTGAATAAGTGATATTCGCGGCATCTCTCAGATTGGCAAACATTTTCTTCATAAACTGAATCATTGCAATGAGACGTGTATCACTTGAGCCGGTGAAGATACATTTATTTCAAGCACCCACAGTGTGTGTTTGCTTTATTAGTACAGTATGTACTGTACAATGTGTAGCAGAGTTACCAGCTCTAATAGAATAGTCCTAGTGAATATCCAATACAGTAAGTATAATTTATCCAGGAAAATGATGGAATTATACTCTTTAGAAAGAGAATTTTTATCCTTGTTTCAAAACTGCTACAGCACAGCTAATACCTGTAAGAGTTTGCATTTTGACTCTTGACCAGAGCATATTACTATCTTGTCTTTGAACGCACGTCAGTCTCTCAGGTTTTGATCTTGAAGGGCCTCAGTCCTCCTTCAGTTCCTATCTACATGATGTTGCTATTGGTGATTGCTTATCTGCAATTTGTGAGGTAGCCTCAGGAGCCCTCAGTGTTTAAATTGAGTTCCTGTTTTTTTTATTAACCATTTATATGTTGACAATAGTGTGCTCACATTTTTGTCATTTCACTTTAGTTTGTTTTCCAAATTGGTGATTCATATTTCAGTGAAAGAACTTCGACCCAGGGAGTCTTCAAGTGTGGCTGCGCATATGGCAACTTGCATTCATTTTAAACCTCCTTAAAAGTACTGCTACACTCCCTGATTTAGTGTGAAGAAGAAACAAAATGAACATGACCGTTAATCCAGATCTGTTATCAGCTAGATCCAGTTTTAAAATCTGCTGTCTTTCGTTTCAAGACACAGTACTCCAGGAGTGGACTAACATATAAGATCACTTTATTGGCCATATACAATTTTTTTGTATAAGGAATTTGTCTTTTTTCGCATACCCCAACTTGCTCTCCATGAGACACACAGACAGGGAGAGAAGCTTAGGGTCACAGCGCAGGGTCAGCCATATTATACGGCACCCCTGGAGCCGTTGGGGTTAAGGACCTTGCTCAGGGGCCCAACGGAGTAGGATTCCTCTACCAGCCACGGGATACAAACTGGCAACCTTCCAGCCACAGGCGCAGATCCTTAGCCATAGAGCCACCGAACCACCCTGTGGCACTCTACAGTTTCACTACTGAATGTTATGCACTTTGTACTGTAGCTTCCTAAATACCTTTGTAATTTCTAATGGCTTTGTAATAAGATTGCATGCAAGCCAATTTTTCATTTCCGGTTTTGATCAAAACAAAGTATGAATTCCAACTTGCTTCAGAATACACCATTGAAGTTACTCTGGAACTACAGCAAATGTGACTACATACACATACAGTGGATGGACAAAATAATGGAAACATCTAACAAAAAAGGATACAGATTTTGAAGTAACTAAGTTGCAATTAAAAATGTGCAAGTGCAATAATGGTTCATTTTCGGAATATAGATATCTGTTTCTGTAAGATCCCTCTGTCAGAAAGTGAATTTCAAGCAAGGAGGACAATCATTAAGGAGTAGAAAGTATATCTTATCACCCAAATGCTGCCTATATCAGGCCATCCCTCCCAGCTGGGCAGTCGGGCAAGTGAATGATGCCACCATGAGGCCAAGAACAATTTTGAAACTAAAGACCTAAAAGTGGAATGAAACATCATCTTACAGCAAGACAATAACCCAAAGGCCAAAACAACGCTGGGTTGGCTCAAAAAGAAGAACATGAATGTCCTTGAACTGCCCAGACAAAGTCCTGATTTTACAGAAAATCTGTGGCAAGAAAAGTTGCTGTCTACCAATGATTTCTAACCAACTTGACAGATCTTGAGCACGTTTTCAAAGAAGAATGTGCGAAATGTACACCAAGCCGATGTGCACTATTTGATAAAGATTAATCCTAAAAGACACACAGCTGTAATTACTGTAATTTTAATCCAGCAATGTTATGATTTAATTGTATAAGGCACTAACAAGACCTCCTTTAGAATATTGTGTACAATTTTGATCTCCACTAAACAAAATATATTGCTGTATTGTTCCAGAGAAGAGCAACCAGAAGGATTCATCGAATGAAATGTCCTACACTGACATTCTGAAAGAGAAGTCAAAATCAAAGACAAATAGACACTGTGTCTACTCTTTGAAATAATTCTGAACTTATTTGTCCTTGATTGTTATCTATCACATAAAAAAGGAATGTGACATTAGAGAGCTTAGAGTCTTCTTCCTTGAGTTCTTCTGTTGTCAGAAGTATTAGCCTCACAAAGCTCCCACAGTCTTACATGTAGAACTGGGTGTACTGTGAAGTTGGGCTGAAATCTTTTGATAAGAGTATTTTGATATTTTGAAATATATTTCGATAGACATGATTGTGTGAGATCATCAGGAGGGATCGTTTTCACTACATAATTAAAATTCAATAATAATACAAAAGTCTTGAGATTGTGTAGTACTTTTAGATTGGTTGGCCCATGTCATATGTTAATATCATAATACTTTAGGTAACATTTTAACACAAAAAGTGGATCATTTATACTGTTTAATTCCATCTTTTTTTCTTTTTTTCGCTCATTGATTCCATACTGTAAGGAAATGCAAAAATGTACATATTCCAAGACATCTTAAGGATATCCAGTAATCAATCACAAAACCAAGAAATATTCTAACACCAAAAATGAGATGACACTCTCTAGCCATGTGAATTAATGAGATGTATGAGATGTACTGTATGTATGATTCAAATAAATTAGTAAAGTACTTTTTTAAGCCACGAGACATATCTCTAAATGTCTTATTACTATTCAGAAAGATTTTTATGCTATCTCTGGTTTGATCAAGTGATAGGTCTTTCTTGTTATGAGATTAAGGAAACCTCAGTTCAATAGTATGAATAAGAGGCAGTCATGCGGCTTTTCCTGTTATTTCCAGATTGAGGACTGGCCACCCTTCAAAGTTCCTACAGTATTTCATATCAGGTCCCCATCATGGCCTTCCTTCTCTGTTCAAGATTGAAGAAACTGGACTTTTTTAGTCTTAAACAGAGAAGCCTTTGAGGGGAGCTGGCCCAAGTATTCAAAATTCCCAATGACACAGACAAAGGTATCCCAGTGGACTTATTCAGAATCAACTAATGGACACAAAACCATCGGAGTAATGGATGTAGTGAAATACCAGGGGACAGCTTCTTCACATAAGCAGAAACCTAGTTTACAGAAGCTTAACTTTTTGGTGGGTTTCAAACACTATAGAAGCTGCAAAGAAAATATAAAAAAGACCCAGATGCTTTATGACAGCACACTTGGCCAATTAAATTTAAATTAGAAAAGTACAGTGTGGGTGGCATGGTGGAGCAGTGGTTAGCACTGCTGCATCGCAGCCCTGGTGCACTGGGTTCAATTCCTAAGGTGCTATCTGCATGGATTTTGTACGTTCTCCTCGTGTTTGTATGGGTTTCCTTCAAATGCACCAATTTCATCCCACAGTTCAAGGTTAATCTGTACCAATACAGTAGGTCAAATGGCTTCTGGGAGAACTGTTATTGTGTGCGTGTCTGTGTCCGCCCTGTTATGGACTGATGGACTGATGGACCAAGCAGGATGTATACTGCCTTGTACCCATTGCTTGCTGGGATAGGCTTCAGCTCTCCAGTGACCCTGTATTGGATAAACTGGTTAGAAAATGGATGGATGGAAAAGCATGGAGTAACCTGTAGGTAACACAAACATCCAATATAAATGTCAGGTCAGAAACACTGAACCTGTATAAAGCAACATATGAAAGCAATTTAGGAGTTAATCCTGATTCATCACTGTCTTTCTCTTGGCAAGGTGGTAGAGGCGATAAAAGGCTCACAAACTGCTGGACTACTGGTATGTGTAGAATTTAAATCAAATGATAGTGAGTTAATGTTATGCATTAGTTAGACCTCAGGTGTAATATTCTGTACAATTCAGGGCCCTAGGTTACAAAATGAACATTTCCACCCCGGACAAAGTTCAGTTATCAAACACAGAGTCAAACAGACAGGATAAATAATGTAAATCTTTTTTGTTCATTAATAAAGATGATTATGACAGGGCATGCTGAGCAGAACAGCTCTGAAACATATTGGCAAGGAGTCTTACTATCTTAAGCCTAAGATAGTGTTCTGTGTGCAACTGCAAGACTTCATGATTATGACTTGCTGCAGTGCCCACCTACAGTGTACTGTGCAAAATCATGTGCAAAGAGCATGACTAGTTGTTTTCAACAGGAATTAATTGAAAGGCAGTCTATTGAGATAATAGGAACTGTGCCCTTTTCAGTAAACTTGTGATTTCCTACCAAGGGTGACAGTGGCTCATCCCATCGAACCTAGATTTCTGCAGGGGTTACTGTATTCTCTTGCATCTAGAGCAACTTCTCAGTGGTACTCAGCTGTTGACAAAAATATTGTTGTGTCAATGATGGTGTTTATTGGGTCAAACATACAGTACTGTACATGTTTCTGATTATTTAAAGCACACAGAAATAAGATTTTTAAACATGTTCCGATGACGTGGATTTCCTGCTAATGTTCTGACACATAATTCATGTCTTTATGAATCATTCATTTTGTTAGTCAAGATTTTATAGAGGTTGTAATGTACATGAAAAATAAATAATATTGTATGAAACTGCTCTTCACCTACAATCCCTAGCAGAAGACAAGCCATATACTTTTGGAAACAGGAAACATACTGTATTTGCAACAGCATTCTTCTGAGATTTTAGGATTTTTATGCTGAGCCCAGGTCTTCTGAGACCATTGTACAGTTCATGTGTGGCTGCTTGTGAGAACCTTCCCTCTGACATGAAATACCACAGCTGAATTACTTTGACATCAGAGAATTCAACAAAATAATGATCATTCTGCCTTGATGACTAGATTTGACAGAGGATACTGTCTAAATCTGAAGCCATGCACATGCTTTTGAAATATCACAATGCACCCACCAACCCCAGGAAACAAAAAGTGCTTCAGAAACTCTACATTTGTAACTGTTTCTGTTTTTTTTTTAAGATCACAGAAAAAAAAAACATGTTGGGAATAACTAACAGAAGCAAAATTATTCTTACAGAAGTCAAGAAAGAAATAAGAAATGCCAAAGGGCACACACAGCAAGGAATACTGCAGTGAGTAATCCGAATAATCCCAGGATGGAAAAGGAAAAGTGAAGGAGGGACTGAACAACATTGTGAGATAAAAATTGAATTATTAAAGATGATAACAGGCATGCAACTAATAAAATTAAATGCATTGGCATACTATTATATTTTCAAAATAATATAACATTCTTCATATTACTTCACATGATTTTAGGAGGGATAATATAAGTGAAACTGAATCATTAGGGGCAATAGTTGCCCTCAAAGCTACCAGATTACTTGGCCTTAATAATATTTGTCCATTTGTATTTGAGGAAATGTTTGGTGTTGTGCCAAACATTTTAGAGAGTCAATAAAACATGCAGTGGTGCCAATTTGAATGGTCAAGCCTGGGTCTGATAGTTGTGTCTCTGAGACATCTCTCTGCCCATTAGCCTTTCATGGAAAATACAGTATGGATGTTTCATATTGTTCCCACCATTGCTGCTTCTATAAGTAAGTCAGAAATAAGTCAGAGTGTCAGCTTCAAAAACGTGTCTGGGTAGCTTGTCCTATTCTCCCTCAACCCCTTGTGTAAAGCATTGCCTTTTGTTCTTGGTTTTAAATTCACTTTGACGTAGTTTTCATTGTGTCATTTAATCCGTGTGTCACTGTTGATTCTGAAGAAGTCCACTGGGTTGACTTTGTCAGTGCCCTTGAACAATTCCTTTGTTGTCTTCTCTTTTCAATATTTCAGTTATAAAGTACACATTATTTTAGCTTGTTAAGAGTAGGACACAGCTTAGGACGAATTCCAGAGAAGCAATGTCTTGTTTATAATGTGGCCACGAAACCTACATTACTGTATATTCAAAATGAAGTCTTATACAGTAAATGCACTTAACGGTTTCAACGGTTTCTTCTATAACATGAAAATAAACCGCCATCATTTTATTTTTCATTGATTCTCCAGAAATGTGAGTTTGACAATGAAGCAAAGTTGGCCAGTCCTTAGTACTTCACCTGACCTGCTCTCTAGAATCTAGAATCTAGAATCTAGAATCTCAGTCTTTGAAAGAAGTGTCCAGGTGTCTATAAACAGTCATTCTAGAAATGTTATATTTTTAAATCTTTTCTCCACAGGAAGTGTTTGTGAAGGGTCAGTAACATCAGCTGTGATTCTGAGAAGTAACTACTTTTCTGTCACTGTGTACCACATACTACCTCTTCTACCATATTTTACCTCATTTGGTATGGACTCCATATCCAGTAATACCATATTTTAGACCAGGAATCCCCCAATCTCATCCTCAGAAACCCCAATCCAGCAGGTTTTGTAAATCAGTACTTTTTAAAATTATGGAACAGTGTTACTGAGATCAGTTCAACATGATTTGTTAAATCAAATCATTTAGAGAATATTTAGAACCAAAATATAAGTGCTTTTCAGCACTAAAGGTCTGGAGTTTGCTTTAGTTGACCAGATGATTTGCTTGATTCATCAATAGTTTACAGTTGTTGGCAATCTGTAAAAACAGGTAGGACTTACTGGAGAGGAGCTCTCTTGGACGAGGAGTGGGGACTGGTTCTCTCCAGGACCAGGGTTGGGGACCCCTGTGTGGATGGGGGCTGTCCTGGACAAGAATTTGGGACCCCTGTATTAACTGGATGGGGGATCTCCAAGACTAGAGGGATCCCTGCTTTAGACATAGCCACAAAAGGAGCAACGTGATGATAAGATATTCAGGCACCTACAGTAGATGCTGTACCATGTATGCTCACAAGTTCTGTCCTTTTATGGGTACGTAAACCGGCTTTCAAGAAGTTAATGTCTACTTCCAGCATTTACTCTTTCAGACGCCTGTCAGACAAAATCATTTCTTGCCTTGCTTATGAGTAGAATGAATTATTACTGACAGGAGCTTCAGTGATCTAGTTACTTAGCACAACATTCTAATCATGTCTCATCTGCAGGATGACCAGTTGCCCAAAATATATTTTTCTTAAGATTTGCATTACAGACCCCATTTTAAAATGATTTATTAATCTACAGCACTTGTCTCAGCTTATCATTCGACTAATCTTGGTTTTTCACACTAGTTGTCAAGTAATAATTACAATGTAGGTTTGACACTTTTTGCTCTTCATAGGGTAGCTTTGATACAGTTGTGGTGCATGACTTATGCTTAGCAGGACAAAAAAACTAAGAGAAGAAATAGCATTTTTTCTTACAGCTCAACTCTTTATTAGTTTGCTGTACCTTGTTTGTTGATTAATATCTCACAGGCTAGTGCCAGAATTCAAGGTTCGTAACCTCAAGCAGGTGAGTTGTACAGTTCAGTTACAGAGTGATCTTAGTGGGTTTTGCTTCTTTAAAAATCTTTTAATATTTTATTCAAGAACGTGAAATACTGTATTGTACTGGTAAGAAAGGATAATAACACAATCAGGGGTTCTAATATATACGTTATGTTTAAATATAATATTCTATAAGGCCTTGAGCACTGAGTCTGATAGAAACAAGAAGAAAATAGCCTTCAAATAAAAGTAAAACGGTGTACTGTTCTAATATAATTAATTCTAGAACTGATTCCTTGAACAACCACATTTCTACCAATTTCAGAAATATCCTGTAACATGAATGTAGAAGCATAAAAAGTTAAAATTCATTCCAGGCTCACAGAGGGCTAACAGACCAGCACTCCTGTGTTTTGTATCATTGAGCAGTCTAGAGAGCATGTGACTCACTCCTGGATGGGACGTAGGTCCATCCCAGGACTAACTCCTAAAGTAAGGCTGGTGCCCACTTCTACAGTTGGGTGGACTGGAGCAACGGAGGTAAAGTGCTAGACCTGCTCACTCAAGGTACAGTACAACAGCAGTGTCCGCAGCAGGAAATCAAATCCACTACCTGTCAACACATTATGCTGCAAAAAATAAGAAGTTTTGCAAGTGTACTACCCACATTTGGGTGACATGTCATTGGTGGTATAGCTGTCATCTCTTCTGTCACATAGTTCGTGGGTCCAGGGTTCAGTGCTGGACTGGGGTGTCTTCTATGTGCATTTTGTATGGTCCCCCCATGTTCACATGGTGCCCCGGTTTTCTCCCACCTTCGAAAGTCATTCTGGCTGTTGTGCGTACAATATGTGCACTGTGATTCACTTCAGTCTTGCAGGCCTCCTGTGATGTCTGGTTTTCACTCCACCCTGGACTTTTAATGAATTGATTTGAATCAATTGTTCCCTTAACTGACCTTAAGTACCACTGTTGTCATCTGAGGATTGTGAGCTACTGTATATAAAACACCTCATGGCCCTCCAGGACCAGGAGTTAATATCACGGGTCTAGGGTGGGGTCCCATCTTCGACCCTGTGCTTCCAGGATGGGCTCTGGGTTGTTGCACCCATTTCTGAGAGTGATCAAAGTGGCTTTCTGATTGTTAAGCAGAAGCAGAAACAGTAGCTAATTTCCAAGCTTTTTCAATAAAACCCCTCTATGCTTCTCAGTGCAGCTGGATTTTGCAGTAAAATTAAAAACATTTTTATGGAGATCAGCCAAAATTGTATTTTTTTTCAAAGCATGCTTTCAGCTGATGACTATAAATATTGAATGTGGTGAATAATGTATTCGTGTATGACACATAATAAAAAAACATTGTTTCTACAGTAGATTAATAAATGCAGAAAATGTCAGCATTATTGGTAAAACAGACCAGAAATTATTTTCATTCATTTCATTCTTTAAAAAAAAAAAGACTTCATGGGTAAAGTTTATTGTTTATTAAACACAGATGGGTGTAATGTTCATAACTTCCAAATATAGCATGTCCTTAATTTTTCAGTGAAACATGAAGTAACTGTGAACTGACTAACTGCCTAGAGAAACTTGCTTTTATTTTAGTAAAATGGCAAAAGGGAGCATTATACTATATATGAGGTCACAATAGTAAGCACAATAATCTTAATATATTATATATTCATGTGCAAACATCATTTGCTGTATATTTAATAGAAAAATAATATCCTTGTTCACTTGATTTGAAATGTTATAAATGTTTTGGTTCTGAGATATAAGCACCAAAACAGGCTTCAGTTTAAAATGAATCTTAAGACAGGAAACTCAATCTGTAATGAGAACAGAAGAAATATTCTGGATCTTTTTTGTAAAGATAAACAATAAACAGAGGGATGTGTCTGTTTCACCTTTAGAATGTTGTGGAGTGATTCTGAATGAGCTTAGTCATTTGCCACTGCAGACACTCCAGGTACTGTAGCTGTGAGGGAGGAATTTTGGGTAATTCCCAGTGGCCACTGCACACCAGCTGTCATTCCAGCGCTGACACAGCTAGCTGCACATTGTTGTCATCTTTTTAAAAATGAATACATAATTAGACTCAAGAGATTTAACACCCTAAATAAGTATAGAAAAACATGTTTTTACAGTTTCAAAAAACTTATTTCAGCATTTATGGTAAAAACAAAGTATTTTTAAAAAAGTATACTACAGTAAATCAAGTAACTTGGCTAAATTTGTACAAAACATACAACTTTTATTCTTTGTCTGCAGATAAATGAAGACGCGCTTTTATGAGGCAGCAACAATAGTTTCCTTTCAATTCAAAGACATCTACTGAAGGTGTGTGAGATTGCCTCAGGAGGTCAGATATCTGTTGTGCTCTTATGACAAGTTTCACTTGTCCAGTATGAATAAATCTTGTAACAGTAAAGACATTATCACAACAAAAGAGGGCTTATCCCTTTTCAGTGGGTTAAAGTTAGTGGTATGGAAGGATGTTTTATTTACAGTACATTTGTTGAGTCTTAAGAGGTATTTACAGTGATGCTTTTGGTCAGTGCACTAATAAATCGCAAAGGAGAAGATTCAATTTTCCATAATGATTATTTCTTTTGCTTTTGTAAATATATTCTAGATTGCAAAGCCCAACTGAGTGATTTCTCAGAGGCATAAAAGCTTGCATCAGTGAAACTACAGTGATTATGTTTGCTTCAATAGGAAATGTACTGTTTTTGCCAGAAGAATTTTGCTAAAGTGGTACCCCTATGTAGCGTTTTTTACAAGCATGACGCCAATGCAAATGAGAATTATTTGGAATCGATTCACAGCATTTCTGATTGGTGACTTTGCTAGATGTATGAAACTATGTCACAAGAATGTGCTGTTCTTTATTTACACATTCCTTAGCTTTAGCTATCTGCACTTTAGCAGTATTAGAATTCCCAATTCATTCATACAATAAAAATGTCACACATCATCATGACCAGCTCAGGCCCTGTTATTCTAAATGGGTTAACTACAGCTGCTGATGCCATGTAAAATATTTCGACCCCTTTAATGACCACCTCCCAGCAGACAAAAATAATGGAGCTATTTGAAAACATAGAGATGGATTGGTGAACTACAAAACATGGACAATAGATTTAAAGCTATGTGTCACTTTAGACAAAAATCATTTTTTTTAGATTTTGCATTTCTGTTTTTGAACACTTTATTTAATGAAAAGCAAAGTTCAGGCCTATTTTAATTGAGATGGCCATTCTAAGTTGTAGATTTGGTTTGAGACTTGTCATTGTGGCCAATATGACGGAGATACTGTATACTGTAGCTATTAGCTTTACAATTGCTGCATTTCATTTTTATAAATAAATACCACTATTTAAACCCTATTTTAATTGAGATGGCCATTCTAAGTTGTAGATTTGGTTTGAGACTTGTCATTGTGGCCAATATGACGGAGATACTGTATACTGTAGCTATTAGCTTTACAATTGCTGCATTTCATTTTTATAAATAAATACCACAGCAGAAATAAAAAAAACATTATACAACAAAGGTGGGCACAAAGATTAAAGAAGCAACCAATAAAAAGGTTTTCGTTCATTTGTAGAGACTCAGCTTTGTTACCCCTAGACAACATAGACTAATGTTAAAAAAGCTTGGATCTGACGTTCTAAAGTAGATGAAATTATGGTGACTACCAGTAAATCTTTCTGAAATACAGCCAAGAGAGAAAAAATTAGAATAATCTACTGAAATGTATAATCCTTTGGAAAGAACACAGTCAATATGAGAAAAACGTTACAGGAAATGTTCTCATTAAAATATCTCTCCTGATTAGCAGCTAGACACTTCATGTTCGCTGCCATCTCAGCCATCATCTTGTTTCCCATTTAGTTCAAATCATCCCCAAGGGCATACTGTAATAATGCTACTGGATTTCCATCCTATCCCTCTCATACCCAGTAACATTTCAAAGTAGTGAAGGTCTTAGTACTGCCTGCTCTCTCGACAGGTTTTGGATTCTGCCCCATCAAACCAGCTTTTCTAAAATGCCCCTTTACTGTTTCATCTTATACAAAGAAATTCAACCAGCAAGAACTGAAGCAGCAGCAAGGTGAATACTGATTAGGGCATTAATAAAAAATACAGCCATTACAGTCCTGCCTGCCTCAGGGGAAAACATATTTTTGAGGACACGACTAAAGGTCAAGGTCAAGAGGTCATGTCAGAGGGGGTAGAGAGCAGTATGAGTTGGAATACCTCTCCCTTCCGTTGAATTTGAAATTTTTAAATACAAAACAAAATGTTTCGCAGAAAATGCCACTCAGAATCTAGTGTTTCTACAATTACAGAAGCAATATTATATCCATTCCTGAATTTTCTAACCTCTTTATCCAGTACAGGGGTGCAAGCTACAGGTACAAGGCATAAGACACCATAGTGATCCCCAGTGAACACACGGACATAGAAACAAACACACACGCACTCACACCAGGACCAGTTTTACAGGGGCCAACCAACTTAACACTATGTCTTTGGACCGTGGAAGGAATTTTGCTCTAATGCTCAAAACGTAAGTTTAAACATGTTGTGATGAGTGATTCCATAAAGAAAGAGCACAGAGTAGATTTTGTATACAAGGAGTCTTGTTAAGGCGAGCTTTTAAAATGATATTTTTTGTTCTGCAGTTCCGCGAAGTTTGCAATCAATTTGAGTTAACAGAACCAATCAAGGAAATACCTGCTCATTGCATTTATAGCACTAAATAAACTCACATTGTTCTCCTTATCTGTAATCTTAGTCTTCCTCTTGTTTGAATTGCTGTGGTCTAGAATGTTTGTAGTTGGTAAGCTACAGATCTTTGCCAAAACCAGTTATAATACTTGTGGATACTGTTTTGCGAGTTTAGCAGTGTGAATTGAAATGATTATTTTGAGAAGTGCAATTCAATATGATTATTTAGGGAATTGCAATGCTACATGATTCCCTGTAAGTAAGGAAGTGCAATGTTATGTGATTATTTAGAGAATTGCAATACTAGCTCTTTATTTAGAAAATTATGAAGCAATTTTATTATTTACAGACGTTTGCTGCTACAGTTTATAGATATTTAGTAAAATGCAAAGCTATATGATTATTTTAGGAGACTGTCCCTACAAGAGCCCATGGCATGCCTATGCAGTAGAAGACTTTGTGGCCTTCCAGAGCCTCAATGTGTTTGATGCGTTTAAATAACTCCTTATGTGCAAAAGACCATCCCCAATATTTAATGTCCCCAAGAGTCTCAATGCTGTCCTCGGACCATGGGTTACCACACGTTAAACAGCATATGCATAATAAAGATGCATTTTTCATATAATAATGAACATATCAATGATGAATGCTTTGCTTAAGAATGCTCAGGTATGCAAAATAACAAAGGAGAACTTTAAATAATGAATGAATTCATAATGTTGGGGTTTACATACAGTATGAAGAATTAGTCTTGCAAATATGTTTTGCTACCTAATTCCACAAGTTACTTTCAGCAATGTGAGCTTCTCAGAAGCTGCAGGGACACAACCATGAGGCCATAGATGATGCAGAAAGAGAAAGGGAGGCCCAGGGTGAGCAATGACTCAGTGTGCCAAGAGCACCTGTTCTATCTACTAGCTATCCAACAGCCTTTCCAAGTTACTGGTGCATTGAATTCTAAAGCACGGTTTTACAGTATAACCCACAACCTTGAAAATCTGGTTTGTAGAAGAATACTGAAACACCTCTGGAACATGACACGGTTTTGCACCTGTAACTATTCATTGTGCAATGGTACTGTGCTTTTTTGTACGCTATTCCACAGGTTTATGTTTCCAGTTTAAAACAATGGTAGGCACACCTGGTATTCCTCACTTATCGAGGTATCCAAGGCACATCCACACATATTGATGAAATTTTGAATAAACAGGATTTTTTTTAATTGTAATTAACCCATTTCAGTATCTGACGTCTTGTTACATTTTAAAGTTTTTAATGCTTTTGATCCTATTTGATCCTGTTTTCATAACACTAACAGTATGTGTTTAAAGCAGTGGAACACCAGAGCCTCAATGTCTCCAGGGCAGAGGCCTGTTATAAATCACAGCTATCAAATAACACCAGACAAGTGAAAAATATATATTTTTCTATTTTTACTAATAAGTTACTGCTTTATATAATACGTACTGTATACTGTTGCATAGAGAAATTTGCTTCTTTCTATAGAGAAAAAATGGTAATGCAAAACCATTCTTTGTTTAATATTAGATATTTTCATTTGTTTTTTAATAATTTTTCAGGGGAGGTGAAGATCTGATATTGGTACAATTCCATGCTGTATACATTGTAAGTCACCCTGGATAAGAGCATCTGTTAAGCAAATGAATAATAATAATACAGGTCACTGGGTTGCTTATTATGCACAGTGATTTAGATTACACGGAAATAACTCTTATTCCTCAATTTGCATACTTAGAAAAGGATACCGAGTGGGTTCCAAAACGAATTTGATCAACTTCTAAGCACTGTGGGTCTGAGGAGTCATTTGTGGTGTTTTTAATGCCTCTCAGAATATACCAAACTGATAACCCTTTTAATGCAAAACAATATGGAAATCACCTTCCAAACTCTATGTATGAGATGGTAAATAATTTGCAAATAATAAAGGCTGTTGTGCTTCAGAAACAACCAAACAGACGAAAAAGAGGCTTTGCTGACAGCAGTCCTTTTCAAAGACAATGCATGGGTTCTGCAAATGCCAGCAGGATGCCAATCAGTGACAATCTGGAGGCGGCTTAGCAATGTATCTGCCATGCTTCTCTTTTATGGTATGATATTTTAAGTCTGCAAGTTACTCTTATTTATTGTACTGTGAGCTAAAAATAGCAGGATTTGCCAGTTTGCCACTAAAAGATATTCAGTATTAAACCCCTATTGATTATCATTATAAAGATATTTGCACTTTTCTGAGCCATAAGGACATTTAGATTTGACCAAAACAGTAGTGAAATGGACCAGACAGAATATTGAATTAAGGCATCTGTATACTCAAGCTGTGAATTCCAGCAACTTAAATAAATGTTCTTTAAGGAAGACTCCTGATACACGGGAAGAATATCATATCAAAGCTCACTATGCTGTCTTCTAGTACAAAATAGCTACAGAATTTGCAGTTCTATGTTAAATCTGATTTAATAAGACCTAGGAAACTTGTCAAATGAGAGGAAGCACTTCTGCCCATCAAGCTTGTTTGGTGGTTTAGTACAGTAGCTAAGTGAATTTAAAAATTCAACCAGCCCTTTCCTGAAGGATCCCAGAGTTTGGACCTCAAACAGCTACCTGGGCAGCCTCTTCCAGACACTCACTTAAATTACAGTGTTTATTTGGTATATTGCCCTTCTCACTGTATGGTTCCAGGGACTGTCACTTGAATGAAATGTCCTGACCTTTTTGTCATTATAATTCCCAGGGCACTTTGAGCTTGGACAGTTTGCTCTTCCTAAAGCTCCCATTCAATTAAATTGGTGCAGTGATTACTCATCTCTCTACCTGCAATCTGCTGTGTAGTGGGGCTGCTGGGGTGGGATGGCAGCCGCAGGAGGTGCTGTACATTTGCAGTGGAAAAGGTGGGACTTTGAAAAGCACTTTGAGATCCTTTGGGATAAGAGGTGCTATATAAATGTAAAAACTTATAACTCCAGGATTTGCCCGAGTGCTTTTGGAATCAATAATCAATACAACTCTTTGTGCAAAGAAGTGCTCATTCCTTTTTTTCTTTTTATTGTAGTTTCTAATTTTGATCCTTTATCCTTGCTTTTACGATTCGATGTAAAATACTCCCTTTGTTGATCTACACACTGTAGGATTGGATGCTTAGTTCCAATCTCATCTCAGTCACCTCTGTTCTTTTGTCAGAAGAGATTTAGCTCCTTTAACCTCTCCATATACTATATGATCATCCTTGTTCATGGTGTGGAAACTAAAATACAATATTGCAAATGAAGTGTGACTGGACTGCTGCAAAGCTAGAGAATAACATCCCTTGATTTAAGTTTCACACATTTTTAGTACCCAAGAATACCCAAGAATAAGGTCTGAGTCTTCTAGTGGATGGATAGCACAAATTAAAGTCCTCTTTTAATGTTTTAAAAGTCAGTGGCATTTAACCTGCCACTATATAGATTAATCGAGAAAGCCTTATGCTTTATTGACAGAACTGTAGTTTCAGATGCCTGGAAATGCAAGTCGGCTGGAAATGGCAATTTACAGTGAGCCCCCTGGGGCTAATGCCACTCTTGTGCTAATAAAAGTGAAGGATTCCACTGAAATTTTATTAGAGCCTTTGTCTACAACACTAAACCTGTGAAGGGCCATATCTACAGGTACTACATTTATACAAGTTTATAACTCATCACCCCCACACAATTTTCAGTAGTTAGGGAGAACTAATTTATTTTTAATACAATCCTGATCTTTTTAAACACGTGACTGTGTCACCAGCATTTTATTCTATCGAAGGTCCCTAAGGAGCGCCTTTTAAACTTCTGTAACCAGTGGAGGCTGTTTTTATGTGCCATGAGCTCCTATTTCAGTCTCTCTGTTACACACTGTCAGGACACAAAGCAGACAGATCTGAGAATTTTAAGCCAAGGTATCCTTCATGTAATTAAGTTCACATTAGCACAGGTTTTTAATTAGAAGGTGATGAGTCCTCTACATTTACGTACGTATTAAAGAAAAGTTACTCCTATGAAACACAGGGGTAACATGAACAAATTTATCTTCACCCATCAAAAGATTTTTAAATAAAATCAAAGTATTGTTACTTACCTGGCGCATTTTTAAATGATTAAATAAGGAGGTTATTAAATCAATACAAAGGCAGATTGTTATGCAAACATGTACTAAAAATTATTAATTTCACTCTGTAAAGTCAGACTTTATTGAGTGTTACACACAATAACTAATACTAACACACAAAAGTTGCATAAAATACAACACTTACACTACGCACAGTTATTTACAGGTCTCTGAGTATAGACATAGAATACATGAATTCTATTTCATTAACCTGAGTACAACAGAACATTTTAACAGGCCATAAATTAGACCCTGCATCCAGATAAACAAAATTGGTCCTTAGCAGAATTAAATCTCCCTCTCTATATACAGTAGATGCTCCCAAATAAATAGGATTTCCCTATTCTACACAATGAAATCACTAATTTAGGAGAAATGTTTTTAGTTTGCAGATTCCACAATAAACTGAAATGTCAGAATCTCTAAATACAGTAAATACGGCCGCAAGCTCTCTTATATAATATGCCTAAGAGTCCCTTATTCTTTCAGTTTTCAGATTACCTGGATAGAAACTGGTTTCCAATGTCATTGGTAAAAGGAGCTCTCTTACAGCACAAGTTTCTGACAATGATTCCTTTCTTGTCTGTATGTCTGTTGCTGTAGGTATGGTTAGGGTCCATCCGTATAGAGGATGGATTAATGATCTCACTAGAAATCTTCACTGTTGAATATTTATGCTTTAATATGGCTGTCTTAAAGATTTAACAGTGAAGTGAATTAACCTGAGTAAATCTTTAGAAGTACTTTTGATCATCTGTATCTTCTATCAAGAAGTTATTTACATATACAAGCACAATATCCATTGTTCCAAAGCTTCAGAGTAGGGCAATCAATCTGGGAAGACAAACATTGCTAATCCCAGCAGAAACTCAGCTCCCCCCACTTACTGCAAAAGTATTTACTTAGATTGTGTGGAATCTTATGTTTTTGAATAGTTTTTTGGACTATTGAGTCATAAATGAAGCAAGAGTCACTTCAACACACCCAAGAGGTTGGTAACCTTTAATGAGTAAGTCAGCTATTTATACATTGAATTTCATAAGATGTTCATGTAATTCCCTGTTTTCAAAGGAGCTAAATGCAACTCCAGTAATTCACAAAGGACTTGTTCAAACTTATGCAGGTTTTAATTCTCCTGACAGACAGCAAAAGCTGATTTTGCTGTTAAAAAGAAAACAGAAGTGGGAAGTTATAAAAATGGATGCCCTTGGTCTCCTTTGGAAAACCTTTGTGAAACCAGAGAAAGTGAAATAAAATACCATTGTTTCTCCAGCAGTGTCACAGCAAACCACACATAGCACTTAACGCCAGATGGAAAATATATGTTTAAAAATGTTTATACATACTGTATACAGTATATAAATGTATTTTGTGACTGCAGACGGTATGGCATTATTATTATTTCAAAACCTCTTTTGTTTATAAATGCGTGTTATGGACACCTCAAAAGTAAAAAATAAATCAGAAAAAAAGGCAAAAGAAAAAAAATCACCATATTTGAAGTGTGATTACTATTTCTTTCCATGCACTGATCCCAGTGAATAACTGACAATGATTTAGTAACTTGCATTGATGTAACCAAACAAATTATCTCCCATCATTTACAAGAGTGTAGGCATTTTGAGCACTGACACGGGACAAAATAAACCAATACTCTTTTAGATTCAACTATGTCATTACCCAATTTATTTTTCTTTATCTGGATTTTTAAAGATATGTCCCAAAATCCCCTGGGGCATCTCGGTCTTAGCTTATAACACAGCATGAACTAGCATCACCTGGGTTGTAGGGTTCAAACCTATACCAACACTATACTGTGTGTGTAACTACATACACAACATATGTACTGCATATCAGTGTACATACACAACACATTCTGAATATAACTCCACGCACATTACATGCATTATATACAACTCACATGAACTCAACAGGGTTCAGCCCATCCTAACACTAAATGTATAATTACAGCACAACTACAGTACATATACAATATATGTGTATCACTGTACATAGACAAGTATATGCACAACACATACTGATTATAAATCTACATGTACAGCTCTATATAGTGTATTACTCAACAGGGTTCAGCCCATACCAACTTTACATATATACTGTAACTATATAAACAACATACAGTATGTATCTACCTCTATATACAGTATATAAATACAAACACTATAATGTATATAACAGCATAACAGTACATTTGTGACTACATATACAACATATACAGTATAACTCTATGCATACAATTTACAGTTGCAAGAAAAAGTTTGTGAACCCTTTGGAATTACCTGGATTTCTGCATTAATTACTCATAAAAATGTGGTCTGATCTTCAACTAAGTCACAATAATAGACAAACACATTCTGCTTAAACTAATAACACAAATAGTTGTACTTCTTGTCAGTACTGAACACATCATTTAAACATTCACAGTCTAGGTTGGAAAAAGTATGTGAACCTCTAGGCTAATGACTTCTGCAAAAACTAGTGGTGTGTTCCAATCACTGAGATGGGATTGGGGGTGTGGGTTGAAGGTGCCCTATAAAAAAGGCACACAAAGGTCTCAAGAAAGAGCTGTTCATGTGAACCATTCCCCGATCAAAATATATATCTGAGGACCTTAGAAGAAGAAGAATTGTAGAGAAGCATGAAGCTGGAAAAGACTACAGAAGCATTTCTAAAGAAGAAGGACAATGTTTTGTGTGTTATTAATTTAAGCAGATTGTATTTGTCTATTACTGTGACTTAAAGATCAGACCACATTTTTATGAGAAATTAATGCAGAAATCCAGGTAATTCCAAAGGGTTCACAAACGTTTTCTTGCAACTGTATAACTAATTGTACAAGTCTATAAACATACAGGGTTCAATCTATTTAAATTACTATATACTGTATAGGCTATACACTCTATATATGTTTATATACCAGCTGAGCCACTGGGTAGTCTCTTACATGGACCTTGTTTAAGCAGTACTTTTGAACTGAATTCATGTCTCCCTTGATTTGTAAAAATCAGAATTTTAGAAATTCATATTTGTATTAGAAAACACAAAAGTGGGGCAACATGGTTGTGGTAGAAGTGGTATGCCTTGCTGCCCTGCAGAGCAGGGGCCCTGAACTAGCATCACCTGGGGTTAAATGGGCTCCATCCTGGACCTGGGGTGCTGTCTGTGTGGAGTTTGTATGTTCTCACCATGTTTGCATGGGTTTCCTCCCATAGTCCCAAGACATACTGGTAGGTTAATTGGCTTCTGAAAAAACTGGTCCCAGTGTGTCTGTGTGTTCCCTATGATGGCCTGGCATGCTGTCCAGGGTGTATCCCGCCTTGCACCCCATTACCAGGATCGACTCCGGCTTCCCCTCGCCCTTGAACTGGATGAGATGGTTAGAAAACAGATGGAAACACAGAAGTGCAAATACAGGGCACAAAAAAAACAGATGTCAGATGTCAAAAAAACAACCCCTGTGACCACCAATAACCTTCAAATCACACGTCTTGTGTGAATCTGCCCTTGGTTTGTAAAATCCGGGTAAACATTGCATTTCAATTAAGGTACACAGTTTTATTAAACCCTGCAAAGACACACATAGATCCAAGTAATATCTGGCACATGACCAGATTTTTCACATGATGATTATGATCAGACTGCTATTTTAATAAGATACAACAGCGGCATAGAGTTGTTTTGCCCAAGACCACAGATACAGTACATTCTAATATATCAATTTTTCTGTATGTAAAATCAATATATAGCATGTTCTACATCTATAATTATGGATTCATTTTTTTGAGGCCCAACGTAACTTGAAGACCTGAACTACAGCCCATAAACAGCCCATGTAAGGCAAAATACTCCTCACCTAATTTTGTCCATTAGAAGTACTTGTGACATAGCGTCACCAAAAAATGTTTGTGAACTATCAGTGTCAAAACAGGTGCATTCTGACATGAACATGCTTTAAGTAAACCTTTTCTGCCCATATTCTTTAATATTACCTCAACAGGGATTTGATTCAAGAAGTGCTCACATAATGAAACAGCTTTTGATATGATGGAAGCCTGCTAGCTTACTAATAGCATGCAGTCATAGATTTAATGCATCCCCAGGGGAGATACACTGTACATTCAGCTGAACATCAACTAAAAAGTGTGCCCCAATCATTCGCTGTGTCACAGTTCTTACAACAAGGGTACTCTATCCTTAATTAAAAATGTTATTTTAATTTATCCTAATAGTGTGCAGCATACATTTTAATTATTAGTTTTTTTTTCTCCTGAAGAAGCACATGAATTTTAAATATAGGAATAATTACAGTAAGCTTTAATTCTGACAGAAAATCGGTAAAAAAGCTGTGCCCTGGGTGAAAGGAAATTTAGTGTGATTGTGGGTCAAGTCCCCCGTGTAATATTTGTAGCAATCCATGCTCTTTAATAAATGATGGGATTTTCACACAAAAACACCATCATTATTATATAACATCAAAGTTGTTGTTATAAAGTTTTTGTTTTCTGTTGGTTAGTTTGATATCCTTTTAACGTTGTTTTACATTTTAGCTGTATGCTAAAATCAATTAAAAAAGAAAATGTTTTTGTTGTACACAAATCTTAAAAGATTATGAAAAAATCATTTGTTTCAGGTCATTTCTGAAAAAAAAAAGTCCTCTATCAGATGATTAGAAATACACCCTCAGGTGAAGTAAACATGCTCTTGTCTAAAAATTCGGTATTCGTGTTTCTACACTGCTGTCCCACATACTACAAGATTAATACTGTATGACAACTTTATGTTTATAAAAGGTAATTTTTTGTATGAAATTGTTGACCACGCTCCTTTTTGTTTTAGTATGCTCAGGCAATGGTGAAAATAAAATGTAACAGCTTCCATTTAGCTTCCAAATACAGTATACACATTGTGACACGTGACATGGAAGGCATTCTAACCAACCAACAACCGTGGTTTCCTGCTTTAAAAAGTAGTGCACAACTCACTCCTCTCTTCTTCCCTCTCCATTTTCCTGGCAACCCTGCAAGCAGTCCTAGTCAGGACTTTAAATGTGTTCAAGACGCAAGGCCAACACAGAGAATCAGTAAAGAACGGTATTCTGCTCTAGATATTCTTTCGGCAACAGAAGAGATCTTGTATTTCCCAAACCATTTGCTATTTTCCCCTGATCCGTGAAATTAAGACATTTCTTGTTGACATTCTGAATATCCTAGCATTCTCCCTCCTATCTTATTGCAGCTGGATCTCAGCAGAAAGCTGAGCACAGACTGATTTAAAGACTCAACAAAAGTTCAGCAAGATGCTAATATCCTTGGTGAGCTCCCCCCCACCCCCCCTTGTTTCTCTGGCACTAGGACAGTCCTGGCACAGAGCAGGCAGCTAAAGAATTGGATCATGGATAACCCCCCCAACTCTGTCTTTGAGAAACATCTGGTCAACGAATCTTTGAGTATAAAACTTCAATTTTCTTGAGAATTAAACTTTTATTCCAAACAAATGTTTGATAAATTATACTGTGTACTGTATATACTGTAAGTATTTTTACTTGTGTTTTGGAAAATTTGAATGTGATATGAGACTGATATAACCTACAAGGTAGACAATAACATGTTATAGATGATATACAGTATTTCAACTTTGATGTTGCTGATTCTTATCTAGGTAATCCCTCAGTAAACGATCAACCATTCATATTACAGCAAACCACCTGACAAATATATTCTAGTATTTGTGTTGGTTTGCTATACTTGTTTAGGTGGTTAAGCAATAAGTTGCATATTGTATATTTAGTACCCACATGAGAGACTGTAATTTATTGTGTTTGATTGATTTGAACAGTCGTCAATTTATAGTCCAATTTCTAATTGTTTCAGTAGATTACAAACCCTTATATCAGTACAGCTGCCTCATCAATGCATACTGAACTGCATTAACATATATAACTAGATAGAAGCATTTCTTGCTTCTGGTTTATATATTAAGACAAGGCTTTCACTTTATGTTTTTTAACCCAGAGCCTGAAAGAGATTGTTCTTCAAGAGACTCCAAAGGAAACAAAGCACGGTTATAACATCTTACTAAAATGGAGCAATCAGGTGAAGGCTGTGTTACAACCTGACCTAAAGTGAAACAGGGTCTTTGATCACCCGTGCACTGGGGTCTGCCTTATAAACATTTACTACACACTGCGTGTGCCTGCATACTTATTGTAAATGGCTGGGGCAAACACAATGGTCTCAAAATCCTTTCCAAGGAACAAAGCAGGTACAGTATAAATAATGAATGTCCTTGTATTCTAAAGAGTTTAGAAGTAAAGGCAACGGTTATCCCTTCTGCTTTCCCTCTGGTTATGCCAGAGGCATAGTGATTGACAGTTGCTGCATGTAGGAGATTTACCACAGAAAGGACATTAGAGACGGAGTGACCGTGTCTGCACTTTTCATCAAATGAGTGCAGCCTGTTCTTAACTGGAAACGATCATTTAAATTAGGAAAAAAAAAACAGTAACCGCATCTAATAATTTAAGTTGCATTGCTTCACAAAAGCCGTGATTGCTGGTTGCAATCACAAAAAGTATATAAACAAAACCATGAAAGACAATCCACTATAGCATTTCTAATAGAATCACTCCTGCTACAATAACCTATCATCACGGATTCACTTGTCACACACACAAATAAATTACCAACTGTCTGCTTGTGAAGAGCCTTGTGTCTACTTAAATGCAATGAACAACTCTCATAATAACAGACCTCTGTAATGGAAATAGCACCAGAAGCTGTGTTGCCTGTGTGCAACCTAGCATGAAACTGAAAACAAATGTGTTTGCTGCAGGAGTTATTTGTATATTGTGAAGTGACCACCAACCACTTGTAATGCTGTTGCTAGGAGCTATCAAGAGAAATGTCACTCCACTCAGCAAGTGATGAAATTTGACATATGGCATCAAAGCATCATTAAGACTGCACCTGCTGCAGGAAGGGTGCTGTCTTTCAGGAGATTTTCAACCACAGAAAGGTTACTCTGGGAAAGAAAAGGGCAGAAATCATTTCAACATGCACAGTTATTGCTTTGTAAGGGTCCCGAAAACATTTAGGATTGCACAACATATAAGTAAAGATGCGTGATAAAAGTGAACATTGCAAAGCAGTCAACAGAAATGAATGATTTCCAGCAGATTGGAACACCTGTTTGTGTCCCTTCCTGGAAATTATGCTTTCTTTTACAGAAATGAAAGATAGAGCCCTGCTACATCTAGGAGCATTTGCATAAACAATCAATCATGAAAAGAAAACAAAATTGATTCCTGTCAATTTATACACATATATGATTGTTTCTGTGAATCATTTGTATTAGAAATCTGCACTGTATACAGTATATTAATTCAGCAGGAGTGAAAGAAAGCACAGACACTTTATAGTAACTTTTATAGTAACTTTTAACTATAATAACTTTATAGTAACTATTTACTATTGCTATTGCTTATCTGCCCGACATTTATAGGTAAAGTAACGTACATTTTCACTCATTTATAAAAGTCAGTATTCTACTGAGGCCAATATGAAGGAAGTCCTTACTGAAGGGTACACCACCAGCAGTGCCACATGGAATTTAAACACACAACCTTCCAGTCTCAAATTCAGAACCCTGACCACTTCTCCACACTGCTCCATTCTGAGAGGTGGGCCTGGAAATGAATAGCAAAATATTTCAAAACTCATGTTTTTTTAATGGCCAAAAAGTTTGCACCAGTCACATATACACCACCACCATTGGGTCTCCAATCCTGCTTGTAACAAGCACTTCTAAGTTTTGCTTATTTATTTATTTTTTAAATCTAAGCTTTAAAGTGCAGCTAAAAAGGTGGCTGCTCAAGAAAAGCTTCAGACAATTTTCAAAACAGGTTGGGCTCACTTTGCTTTGATTATTCAGATTTCTCTAAAGTGTTTTTAAGGACACTTACTGTTTCAGCACACAGCAATCCCTAACGACATTCTTTCTCAGTCCAGGCAAAACTATTTTCAATGCTGCTTGAAGAGGAAAAGATTTCTGCTTTATTACAGTTTTGTGGAATCAAACTGAAGGTTTGAAGGCAATAAGATATCATTATGCAAAACATTATCATTTAAGAGTTTATGAAAAGAATGTATTTCCTCCCTCACAATTTATCTTAAATCTGGCATCCTTTCTTTGAAGATTAAACTACTTTTTGTTACCAAAGAAATCTTCTGTACAGACCTAGGGATCAGCTATGGGATCAAATTTAGCATCAAATTAGGCAAACCTGTACCTTTCTTCTCTGAGGAAAAATATATGTAGTACCCCAACTTTCCTTTTTTCTCTTACTTTTTCAGATGGTTGTTTTAGATGAATGACATCTCTGGTATTTGCTTACAAACTGAAGAAGAATTACTGATCTTTATGAGGAGCCTAAATGATGCCAACTGCCTTTTGAAATAAAGTGTCACATTTGATCACAAATGCCTTCTTTATTTAGACATGCACAGAGAAATCTTAGAACAGACTCTTCAGACTTTCAGGACCTCTATAATTAAGGGCTAGAATGATTCATTATTAACAAGCTATGTTACTGTACAACTGATATTTTTAATGGCTGAATAAGAAGTTTGTAATATGAATTTTTTAATGTATATCACATTTTGTGTATATTCTGATTTATTATTGAAAATGTCTGTGACTGTTATTATAACACATTAGTAGAGTATGTGTTTAAATATTACAGTAATATCTACAACTGTTTATTATATATAAAACATTACACATTTGAAATGATCAGCTGGTTTGGAACAAATTTAGTTTTCTTTATGTCTAACGTCCAGTTTGGCTGTGGATGATGAAGCTTTATTGTTGTTAATGGACTGACTGGAAATTGATCATTTACATACTTTGAGAACACTGATTAGCAGTTAATTAGTAACACGTTTGCATAGTGAAATGATGTTCAGGCCTGGTCCTGGAGGGCTGGTGTCTGCATGTAGTCAAGATCTCTTCAAAGTACCAGCACCCGAAGAGCTGGGAGAAGTTAAACTGGTCCCATTAAAGCCTGTTAAGGTTGTTAACAGCTGAGTTGGAGTGAAAACTTGTAAACCAGTCCTTCAGGAGCATGATAGCCGGGGTTATGAGAAAACATGAGCTTATAAATTCAATACTCTAATGAAGGCCCCTGACCAGAACATCGGCTTTGTAATCTTTCTGCAATACATGTGAGTTTCACACTTCACAGTGTGTGGGAGTTACTCCTCTCTTTGCAAACTCAAAGTGAAGTGTTATGTTTTTCACCTCTTGTCCAGATTCCACATAATAACATGATCGTTAGAAAATGACAACAGTTACAAAGGAGTGGAGACCACTCAGTTCATCTAGCCCATTCGTTTTTATTTTCAGATGTTGGTTGATCCAAGAATCGCATCCAGCTCTTTGTTGAAGCAAGCTAGACATCAATATCATGACCATGGAGCTTGCTCTGCAATCCTGGAATTACACATTTCTGTCTACATTTTCATTGTATGCTGTATACAGTATGTTTAATGTTTTAGGACAATGGCATCAACATATCCAAAACTCAGCTTTGTATCAATACTTTGGAGCGCACTGAGCTTTTTTCACGGTCACATTTAAAGAAGCACACTCTGTGTTAATACAGGGCTACTATCACAACAGCTTGAGCTGTTCACTTGAAATAACACAAAGCGCTCCAAGATGAATAACAGTCAGCATCAGATAAACTATGTGTGTATATATGTACTGTATTTCCTATATATATAATGTACACATTATTTAGTATTCAGACCTTTTGCTTAGAGCTTTAAAGCTTGTCATATCAACAACTAAAGTTTGTTACCCACACAACTTACTTTTCACATTAAAAGCAGAAAAAAACAAAAGAAAGAAGGAAATAGTTAATTAACATGAAAGAAAAACAGATAAGACACTACTGCATAAGTATTCAAACAATCTCCTTAATGAGCCACACAGTTAGTTGAGTGGCCTCTGTCGGTGTGCATTAATAGTGGTTCACATGCATTCAAAATAAAAACATGTATTTCTTTGAGGTCCCTCACTCAAGTAGTGAGTGAACTTCCGATATAAAGTTGTGTAAAGGAACAGATAGGAGGAAGGCAGAAAAACTTTTTCAAAAATCTCTTTGAGCATGGTGAAGCTGATTATTAAGGAGTGCTAGAATACCAAGACTGCAGCGATGAAAATGAAAGCTGATGTAATAACAACTAAAACTTTGACCTAAAGGTAACATACAGTATAGATACAGTATGAAAATGTATTGGACCAAGTACAGGGCCTTGTTGGATACCAGACCTGATCAGTGTTGTTCGGATGAAGTAAGACTGATGTGTACAATTTATTTTCTATATATAGTTATATAAAATAACAAAAAAGTGTCCGTCATACCAACAGCCCTCTCTAATTTACAACAGTGTCAATGGCAGTACTAAAGTCCAGCAGAAAAGGAATGGAGAAAACTGCAGACAGCATTCATCAGGAGACACTTAGTAACTCTAACAAGAGCTGTTTCTGCACCATGCAGTACACTATTTTGACATGTTCCCCAAACCAAAAACACCCCACCATCCAGGTCCCAGAAAGTTTAAGAAAACATAATTTTCATATAGGAGCAAATAACCACTTGTTCTAAACCTGACTTGAGCCCCAAAATCCAGCGTTAACTGGGGTGTCAACCGGGCATTTCCTCGATCCACAGTATATCTGAACCTCTCTGAGCATCGGAGTATGACACGTTCCCCAAACCTAAAGGTAGAGTGGGAAACAATCAAGACCATTGACAAAAGCTGCTCCTAGTGAATATGATTCAATAATGCTAGGTTACAAGTTTTGATTTTGCTCTGCACTCAAGTTCCAGTTCCATGTCTGCACTTTGCTTCACCCTCCCGTCTGCACAGTGGCCCTTGGCTTTGCCCATGAACCCTTGACCCTTTCCTGCAGCAGTTCCGTTCTGCTTCAGGTGGCAGCCTTTGCTCTTATCTCTCACTTTCTATTTCTTGAGCTGCCTGGGTCATGCTTTCCTTTTTCTATTTTTTTTCTCTTTTCCTAACCAACTTCTAGCGCCCCAATGCTGCTGTCTAGCGCTTCTCTGTTTTCTTCCTAGGGAACCAGACGTCCTGTTTTTGCTCCAATGCTTAGTTAGTCTGAGCTCCCTGAGGATTCTTGTGTTCTTGGGCCCTGCCTGGGACTGTTCCCTGAAGCCGTGCCGATCTGGCACGAGAGGGGATATGGAAGGGTTTCTTTGTCACCCATACCTAGCAGATGTCTCCCCTGGTTTGATCCGAAAGTTGCCTGGGTATTCAATTCCATTCGCACCTGACAGCGTGCACAAGGCTGGTCTCAGTGCAGACACCTCTTTAAGGGCATGTGCATGTACCCTTAATGACCGGCTCCTCTGCCCTGACCGAGTGATCGAGGATCACCAAGTGGGAGTTTCCCGCCTCACCAGTATGTGGAGAGACCCCAACTCCCAGAGGAGCATCCAGAGAAGCCCAGCTGTGATCCCCGGTGGCTCTTTCTGGCTTCAGAGTGTTGGTCTTCGAGAAGAGGGCTGCCTCCTGACACACATGCTTTCCCCTTTTTTCGGGCAGCTCAGTTTCACGTCTTCTACAGCTACAGGGCACTCCTACTCTGTCCTGTCCCTAGTTTCCCTGTGCTTTGCTTGTCCTTCTGGTGTGTCTTCGTCTGGGGCTATATATTTCAGCAATTTCCCTTCGGGATCAATAAAGTCTTATCTATCTATCAATATTTCCGGGTCACGCTTTCCTCCTCGCTCAGCATTGAGGGCTCGGATGTCTTGAGACCCGCCTAGCACCAGGTCGTCTCCTCTGCGGCCTGAGGGCATAGGTTTCTACCTGACCTTGTCTGACCAGCTGAGCCCGGGCTAACCCCCATTCCACCACTACGCATAGGGTCTTATTTTGCTCTCCTGCCATTCCATTGCCATCCTTAAGGTTTCTTGAATCATAACTTCACCCATAATAAGCAGAACCAAAACACACTAGATTTTTATTACTCATTATTAGTTGTGGCTTTAGGACAGGGGATCCCGATTGTAATTTAGGCCAGTGATATCTGCTTAAGAAAATGGCAAAACATGAAACTACAATACAGCAGTACATGTCAGCAAAGTAGTTAATTTGACCAATTAATCACAATGAGGTAAAAATACCCACAGACTCCAACACCTTTGGATTAGAGACAGCGTATTGCAGGTGGTTGATTATGCATGTCCATTATTTATGCTAAGTTTCTGGCAAGAGGAGACAGAATTTTATGTGCTAATAGCATTACTTTGCAGATCTAAGGATGTTTCATGCAGAGTGATTTAGTCTTGCTGTAATAATTTTATCACCAGGCAATCATCCGATAATGAGTACTTACTTAACAGATACCCTCCCATAGCAGTGCAGACAGCACAGTACGTCAATTTTTTATTCCACCACTGCTGTGCTTTTTTTAAAGGTTAAAGCTTAAAAAAACATTAAATTGATTTGGTGAATGAATGTTTTAAAATGCCTCAACAATGCAATACATTCTAATACATAATGTATTTTTCTGTGTCATTCTGTTCAGTTAAGTTTTTGTTTTGTACTTGTTTATTTTCTCTCCATAGATAGCATTTATTTGTAACACACACTGATATATGTATTAATAATTGCAGATTTTGTTATTATCACTACTCCTATAAATAATGTTACTACTATTCATAACACAACATGATGAAGTCGTGGAAAGTGAAAAAGTCTATATGCCATTGCTTTATACAAAGGCAATACTCCCCTGCAGACAGTTTCTCTGTGTTACATTTTTTCCATGCTTTTGTTAAGCTCTGATGGCTTTTACAGATTTTTACACCCTGCTTTGCAGGTTATGCCTAATCCGTACTTTAACCAAACTCTGGAAAAACAATAGATTTTGTCAGCTGCTGCTCAGGGTCTGCACAACTGCCTCACTGCTCCGGAGTCCAAAGTCCAAGGCTCAGTTCCATCCTTAGGAGCTGTGGTTCACTGGAGATTTTGAATATGTTGGGTTTTGTTTTTTGGTAAGTCCTCAATAAACAACAGAATTGATCAGCCCTCCTCGTTACTCTTCTCTGTCAAGGGCCTCTGGTGCTTCCCTGTATAGTGTGGATTCTAGTATGTGCTGTATATGTACAGTATACTGAGATACAGTACATAGTGAGGGATACAGTGACAGAACAACTAATCAATCCTGACCAATATTCACTTCCTTACCCACTGGGCATTTCAGCACCTGAGTCAGAGTCTGTTATATGGTGTGTCTAGGCCTCAGGTGTGCTTTAGTCTTCTCTATACTAAAGGAAGTGTGTCCTATTTTTAGCCATACAACAGCCATACACCCCTGCACGGTCTTTCTCAAGATGACACTGTAGTAAGATTTTTGGGTAGGGAGCTCCAGAAGAAGGCTCAACAGCTGAAACTTTGCATTCCTTCTTTCTACTTTGCAGTGTGGAATTAACCTTCTCTTGCTCCTTTTGCAACTGTAGTACGAATTGTGATTACAGCTGACCTAACGCTACAGGCTCCAGTAGCTGTAAAAAATCTCACATGAGGTAGAACTGATAACTGTCAGTTAATTAATAGGGTTTGGTGAAGGGTTAACAATTGGCTTGCTTGAGATCTATACTGTAGGATATCAGCTGATGTTGTTTTATGAAGAACAAGTCTTTATAGGCTCACAAGCCTTCTTCGCAGAGGGAAGTCTCTCACAGGCATGTTTTGAATTTTTTTGTCATGAATCCTTGAATTTAAATACAGATGCAGGGAAACACTACCTGCGCGCCTCAAAACACTGTGACTGACAACTTTTGTGCAAATATAGCAGGTGTGCAGTTGTTTTTTTCTTCCATGACAGAGTACGTACCTCCGGTAGTCACATACCATACTACATTTTGAGAGCTACAGTATAATGAGTGTGTTTACAGTTGTGTTAATTAAGTAAACTTGCAAAATTCCACAAATCTTCCATGCTTTATGTTTTACTCACATATATTGTTCTGATTTACTATTTTATCTGCCTTGCTGTGAAGCTTGGACGGCATATTTTTGGCCCTTCAGTGAACTGAATTAGTTCAAAGGTGTCACTGTCATAACCGCTGATGACCTGTGAAGAAAGCTGTTAGCTGAGCTCGTTCACAGCGCTGTTATGTTGTTTTTGTCAGTTTTTGATGGAGTGTAATACAAATGACCCCTAATCCATTTCTATACACATGTTGTACAAAGCAATACAGTATATGTTAAAAGCAGCAGTTGTAAAAAAATACATACCTATCTATTGCTCCCCAGATTAAATTCTGAGGACTGACAAAGGGAAGGACTAGAAGATGAACTTGCCTGCAGGGCTCAATAACTCCCCAGTTAGCTTCTACAGCAAGCAAGGAGATTAGGTTGAATTAACATTTTTTCTTGTCACTTTCTCAGTGATATTAGTGCACAGGCAGCTGTCTGAAACTGCACTGTGTTTTCACTCTCATTGTGTGCACACAAGAGCACCGCCACAACTCATTCAGTTTGGAATAATAAGACAATATAGCATCATAACCGAGTTAGAACTGTTTATATTAATTTCCCACGCTATATTATCATGGTGTTTGTAACAAAACAGACAAGTTACTCTATGTGTGACAGGTATAGCTCTTACAGGCATTCTGGCCTTTCAGCAACAAATCAGCTTTCGTCAGCTTGTGGACATTTCTAATAGACCCCATGACAGGCTCTCCTACTGCTGGAAAGCCATCTTGTCAAGGGTGCACAGAGGCGGGTGGCACTGATATTGGATGAGCCTTTGGGCTGCTAGTTGACATGTTGTGGGTTCAAGTCCCCACTGCAGACACTGCTGTTATACCTTGAGTGAGCTCTGTGGCTAAAGACCTGCGCCTGTGGCTGGAAGGTTGCTGGTTCAAATCCCACGGCTGGCAGACGAATCCTACTCTGTTGGGCTCCGGTGGGCTCCTGAGCAAGGCCCTTAACCCCAACTGCTCCAGGGGCGCTGTACAATGGCTGACCCTGTGCTCTGACCCCAAGCTTCTCTCCCTGTCTGTGTGTCTGTGTCTCATGGAGAGCAAGCTGGGGTGTGCAAAAAGATGAATTCCTAATGCAAGAAATTGTATGTGGCTAATAAAGTGATCTTATCTTATCTACAGTACTTTACCCTAGTCCTCCCAGCTGTATGAGTGAGCACCAGCATTCCTGGGAGATGTTCCTGGGGAAGACTGGTGTCTATCTTGGCTGCTTTATACTACAGAAAGCAGCATGAGCCACTGTATCTCCTATATAGACTTGAACAGTGATTTTCCAAGGAGGTCACATTCTGTAACAAGCAATCTTGCACACTGAGTCATGTTATGTACAGTACCTGTATGTTACGAGTATTTATATTCATTTATTTTCAGGTACTGTATTCCTATTGAAAACAAAGTCTCAGTTACGTAAATGGAGACCCATTTTGGCTACAGAGCCAACTAATTTTCACATATCGTATAATTCACTGGCTAAGGCAGCAATTTGTTTTGATAGAAAGTAAAACCACAGGAGAAAAATAAGAACATAAGAAAGGTGACAAATGAGAGCCCATTGCCCATTTAGTTTATTTGATTCCTGGTAGTTAATTTGTATGAGTATCTTATTTGGGTGTTTCTGGGAAGAAGTCAGCGAATTGCATCATAATGATTTTGATTGCAACCCTGCGAAATCATTTTTAAACCTCTTTAAGTATGATGCAATTCTTGAATCCAAGACAAGACACTTTGAACTGCTCTAATTTTGTAAATTGTACTTTCTTGATCTGTCTGCACAAAGGTTTTTACTCCTTCCACATCAGCACGATCATAAGCTCTTGTCTTAAAATAACTGTCAGGAAAAGAAGATGAAAGCCGATTTCATTTTACGCATTTTAAAAAAGGATTACCTTTATATCCACCTTCAAACATGAAGGGTTCAAATTAGTATGAGCTAATAGTTGCTATAACATAGCAACCCTTTAATGGCGTAATATGTGTTTTCAATTGATCAGAAACGTGCTTTCACGTTTAGTAGTACAATATTGTATATTGTATGTTAATAGGTAAAGGCCTTGGATGTTTATTGTATGATTTTTGGGCCTTTATGATTTGTTGATATCTCAGAGTATATGGAACAACTGATAAGCATAAAAATCCAATTTAACCATGAGGCAGCACGAAAGCAGGTTCATAGACACTGTTGAAGGCATTGTCACCTAAATATGAAAAAAAATCTATTTACTTTTTGCAGTAGGACAAAGAAAATATAAAGTAAGAATAAAAGTACACCCCTACATTTACACATTCAGTACTGGTTTGTACTTCCAAAAAGAAACAACAGGTCAAGTCAACCCATCTCCTCCGACCTTGAGGTACAGCAGCCACAAAGCCAGAGGACATAATCAAGACTGAAAAGTCAGCACGAAACACATGCAGTTAATCACTCAGTCCTTAACCCCCATAAATAAAAACAGTTTGAAAGTGATTAAAAAGATTTGAAAAGCACAGTTTGGGCTACTGTTTGTTTTTTGGTCTCCTGTTTTCTTTAAGACTTTAGGTTGAGAAGTTTTTAGTCTCTCTTACTCTCTACAGATTTAGACACACAATTTAAATTTATAAAAGTGACTCTAGATAATCTGAGCTTTATTATAAGAGATCTTTCTTCCTTATTTATTATAGGAAATTTCTGTTGTTGTTTTTTGTTGTGGTGTGGAATTCTCAGGTTAAAAAAATGTTTTCAGATTCATTTCTGAACTGACTATGTTCAGGGTTCCTTAATTTGCTGATAAAACTCATTGTTAAGGTGCCATGAATAAATATTGCTCATATTAAGCTGTGAGCATCCCAAAAGGTATGAACATTGTTTGATTTTTACATACTACACAATACAGTATTGATTTTCCAAAGAGAATTAGTTAACTATGGTACGGACTTTAAAGCACACAACAACAAAAAACCTGCATCCATGAATTTGTAACGAATTAGGTCCCAGAAACACAAATTTAATCAACTTTTTCTATTTATTTTTTAATCAAATGTATGTTCAAACATGCACTGTGCCATAACGGTTGTACAGCTTATAAGAAACAATAAAATAAAAATTATAATTCATATGGAACTTCTGATTTAAAAGTGAAATTCTTCATAACATTCCAAGAACTAATTTCAGCAATAAATTAAATAAACAATACATTTATAAAACATATATATATATTTTTAACATTTACTTAAAGATTATCATAGCAGTTACTTCAATGACAAATCTAACAATAAAGATGATTTTACATTAAAATGTTAAGTTTATTTTAACCATGCAAATTCATAAATTTACATTTGAAACATTTCAAAATAGGGTTTCTAATTTTTATTTTGCCTACAGGGACAGCAATTTGACCTGAAAGTCATAAAAAGATTAAAATATTTTTTCCATTACATCAGTTACTTTTTAAACAGTGGATAATACAATAATATTAACAATTAGAAAATATTTAAACAATGTAAAACACATCCCTTTGTCGTTGCTTTGCTTGAGCACAAGTATTCACCACAACCTGAGGTCTGCTTAGTTATGAAAATCCATAAAATAATTCCTGAAAGGTACAAAACACAAAAATGTGACACATTTCTGACACTTGACTTTTGTCAGTTTTTAGCTGCCTCCATTCTTGCAAAGCTGTGCCTTTTCCCTGTAAACCAGCCCAGTTCTGCAGTCCAGGTTAGTCAGCATGTGAAGCTTTCTCTTCTTCACCAGTTAGATACTCCACAGTATAATTTGGCCTTTGCCTTCACAGCAGAGACTGTGCTATGCCACACTTGATGTCGAAGAGGGACAGCTGATGTTTCTTGTCAACACTACAGTGATTACTGGCCTGGCAGTATAGCCAGGGACGGTTTTTTGGTGTCCGTAGGCTAAAGGCACTTTCACTCCGAAATGTGCAAAAGAGAGGTAAACGCCAATTGAATTATGTTGATTGACATGATGCATTTTATTCTAAACCATGTGATTGATGGAGCGAGTCGAGCGACCATCATTTCGATACTTCTAGTTTCTAGAACAGCCGCTAGATAGCATAGATTATTGATTTGGAGGGACCATCTAGAGTCGATTGCAAGTCGATGTTTTTTCGTTAGTCACTATTGTTTTCCTCTTTCATAGGCCCTAGGCCTACTAAATTTCACAACACAAGGGCAGGCAACAATCAAGTCTTTGCTTGTTTATTTTTTGTCCCATCTTCTGTCCGTTGTGTTTGGTAATGCTCCTGCAAATGTGCTCAGCAGGCAAACAAACCTGTTGTCTTGCCATTGAAAGAGCTTGAGTTCCCACCCACCCTGCAGTCGCAGTTTTCCCCACAAAAGATCCTCTGCCTTGCTGCCTCATTTGTGTGTCTGACGGCATTTTGTTGTTTGGGACACGATTTTGTTGTTTGGGCCTACTGCATTGCCAACACCTCAACAGTAACAACTGAGTTTTCTTTGGAGGTCTCCCCTCCCAATCTGAATCAGACCCAGTCTTGCTTGACTATGGAGTTTGATAAGATCAGGCTGAAATGTGGCAATGTGTCTGCTAAGTATGAAGTGTCTCCCGAAACTGATGAAGAATCCTAGCCATTCTATAACAGCTGGAATGCTAGAATACAAAGCCTAAGTACTACTAGACTGAATACAGAGGATTACTATTTACTACCCTCATTCCTGAGAATATGGCTTGGTTAGCTAGAACATGATGTGTTGATTACTTGCTTTGAAATTGGCGTGGCTTAATCAGCAAGGCGAGGTTTCCCAGTGAAATGGGAGCTCTTATTCACCTACTGTATGGGTTTTGCTGGGTCCTAGTTATTATGCTTCCAGCACATCTTAGACGCCAAAACCCCAAAATTGAAAGCTGCCTAGATGACCAAATATTGGTCATTTGCTGCTGGCAGAAATGCTGGTCTCTCTTTTGCACCAGGAGAAAATGTAGGCAAATTGCCCATTCCACAGTAATTTAATTAGATGGGCCATTTTCTCACACTGTGCCTGAGGGCAAACTCAGCCCTTTTGTCTTCGAGTTGCAGTCGTTTTTAATGAGACCTTATGCACTCACACAGACTTCCTCTTTTACCCAGCTCTCCGCCACATGATGTATTATTAAAATGGGGAAAAAAGAAACTTCTATGATGAATATGCACCAGCTTACTGCATCTCATGACCAGAGGTATTACAGAGCTAACGGGGATTTTAATTATCCTTATCTTGGATTGTTTATAATTGTGGGGATCTTTCAAGAACATATGGAGACAAATGTTGCTACAAAGTAGCAGTTGTCTTATATATAATTCCTTTTAGCAAAATCCTTCTAATTCACTCTGTATAAAATAAGCAACATAAGCACTAAAATGTGAAGATTAAAGCTGAGGTTCATAGGTCACAAAATGTGGGAACATGTTAAAAAAAAACATTCATGCTCCAGATGTGAGTGCAAATTATTCTGAGTTTGTCTTCCAGCATTTTGATCAAGCAGACATGTGCTCAGTTTTTGCAGGTGGTTCTACTGACAAAGTTTGCATTTTCAAATTCATAAGGAAATTTCAAAGTGTCTTAAAATTGTCCTTTAAATATTTTGAGTTATTTTGTGTTTTATTAATATTTTAGTTTAGCAAAGATTAATGTGTAGGATTGTATTACTGAAGATCTTATTTTTTATAAATAAAAAACTTATTTCTAAGCACAATTAGTATAAAAGAATATCCAGATTTCTAATCTAAGAAATTGAAGTATTCAATTAACGTTGTAGGTATTCTGGAAGCATACTAAATGTTTTGAAACTGGAAAGGAGGTTGAAATAGATTCAAAATATGCTGAGGTGCATTTGACATTGAGTATGGAACCCCGCATTAATACTGTGATCCATTTGATCATTTTATCTTTATTATTAATATACATACTTTATAAGAATGTTTATCAAAAACTCTTCAGAGATTAATCAGTGACTCTAAGGCAGCAATGATGTGATGAATATAACACAGATGCCAGTCTATTAGCAGATTAATTTTGAAACAGAATTCACTGTGGTCTCTATGGTAGTGTGAAAGTTTCCTTTCCTGAGATGGTATTGAATGCTATTTAATATAAACCCAGTGTGTGCCAATTGTGTTTGACTAATAACAGGATTTTGTGTTGTTTTGCACTGAATCTGTAATATTTCCAGATGATGCTTTAGCAGATATGTTTATAGCAATGAAAGTGAAGGAGCTAAGTAAACATTATATTGGTTTCAGGGGTATGGAACAAACTACCTAGCCGTGTTTCTCTCAAGCGAGGACAAGAAGCATACCTTTACACAAAGAGCTGTAGGACATGGAAATAGCGACCGAGCCATGTTGCTGAAGCCCATACCATTGCTGTTTTCAAGAAATATCTGGATGAGTTTGTCTAATCAATTCCTACCAAACTGGCTAGATAGGATCTCTTTTAATTACTGTTCATTGAACTTTAAGATAATTAAAAATTTGAAGACAAAATCCTCCAGAGATTAAGCAGTTCTAAATGATATAGACTGTGACAGGGAGTAAAAACACTTTTACTGAAATCAATTAAATCGAAATATCATGTATGGTATCACAATAAATTACTAAATAAATATACAATAAAATCAATAACTGCCTTGTATTATTGTATTTTTTGTTAATCAAATGTTTCTATATTTTATTTAAATGTAATGGCACACAGCTTTATGAGGATACACAAAAATAAAGGATGCATCGATCACCTACATAAATGTCACAGGCTTCTCCCTTTCTAAAATTCAATTATCAAGAAAGTGTTAATAGTAACATTTCAGATCCGATTACTGAGTTGGTATAAAGCTTTTGAGGAAGCTATTCAATGCCTGTGTCATAAAAGTATGACTCTCCCGTGGACAGGAGAGAAGACGAGAGACTAATGAGGTAGAGAGACATACTGTACAGTGCGTGTTACTGGAACATTTGGCTTCCTGTACCCCATACAGCTTTGTCAATGACTTCATTAGAAATCGCTGCTGAAATGATCACTCAAGACTCATCCAGAAACCAAGTATGGGGACTCATGGCACTGTTACACTTGAGTGTGTGTATAATGCTTCACTGCTCAACTTCAGAGCATTACAATGTTAATATGCTCTCTAGGGCCTCAAGAAATCCATTTCCCACCTGTAAAGATCTGTCATTTTACACAGCTGTGCACTGAGCTGGCTGTTTGCAGTGAAGGCGCTTTTTGTACTTAACCAGGGATACAAATCTGCTCCAAACCTCATGTCCCACCATGCAGGACCTGAACATTAAAATAAACCCTCTCCTAACAATAGAGGGATATCTGATTATAGTGTCCCCTCAGTGCCAGGTAGGATGTTAATTCCAAGGAAGTGGCAGATAGATTGACATTTTCTGTTGCATTATTCACCCATTTGCTTTCATTTTTGGCACTGCATTCTATTTGCCTGCCCTACGCATCCATAATCACTTTATCATATTTGTTTTGCATGTTTTCTATATGAAGGACACCTGCTTGCTACTTACTGTACCTAAAGCTAATTTGCAAACCAAGCTGAAGGTGCTTGTAATTCACAACGGTACAGCGGTATATCAGATTCCAGATTTCTAATTCAAAAGTCTTCTTTGTGTAAAATTGTGTAATTTTACCGCTGACATGCATGGGTTAAATCGGTGGCATAAAAGCATGACAACAACCAGTGGGAAAGGCTGAGAAAAAGTAATAATGTGTTTACAGCCCCATTCTGAATTCGGCAAAAAACAATAAAAAGAATGACAAATTTCATTTACAGTATAAAGGCTTTTCAGGGGTAGCATAGTGTAGTGGATAGGTCTCTAGACTCTTGACTGGAGATTTGCATCCCCACTGCAGATATTGCTGTTTTCCCTTGAGTGAAGCATTTTGTCCCAGGTGCTCCAGTCCACACAACGACAGTATATAAATGGGACTCAGCATTTGTTGAGGGTCGTCTCTGTCATGGGCTGGTGTCCCATCTAGAGAGGGGTTATGTGCTCTCTGTTTTCCATGAGCACCAGGATTGTTTAAGTTGCTGTGGCTGTCACAGAAAGGCCAGCCGTGGAATGAACAGAAGAGCAGTAGAGACCCAATGTGGAGTGGTAAAAATGGGACAAACACAGAGGTTTGCTCCGTGCTCAGGGGTCAGGCAATGTTGGGGATGAGGCCTAAGCCCCCAGGACACGGACATGGGGTGACCTGGTGTTAGGCGGGCCTCACGACATCCTTACCCTAATGCTGAGCAAGGAACACTGGAAACACAGGAACTAAATAGGAAATGAAAACCAGACACGCCGGAAGGACATGAATAATCACACGGAACTAGGAACAGGAAAGAAGTGGAGCGCCCTCAAGGGGTTGGATGTCGACCGAGAAAGTACCACACATAGAATCAGCTGCACAGCACAGGGGGAGGAAAAATCTCTTTTAACTGTCAGTGTTACGACCACACCTGTCTAGGGGAAAAGGGGTGTAACATTTAGGATAATTCTTTTGGAAGCAGGGGGGTTTTGGTGAGGGACTAGGAAGCGTGATAACAAGGGTAAGGAACTAGAGTGGTCCCAAAGAAAAGAAAATAACAAACAAAATGGAGCTGGCTAGGACAGTGAGGGAAAGCTAATCTGACGACAAAAGAAAACCCGAAACACACGGTCTTCGGCGTCTTCAACACCCTAGCTAACCTGCACTGACTACCCAAAACCATACAAGACAAACGGCACTCACCCGTACTAAACTAGTGTACTAATACAAAATCAACTAAGTGTGTAAAGTGTACCCAGCAACCTAAACTAACCTTATATACGAAAGTTCACACAAAAACACAAATGAACCAGGAATACAAATAAGGGAAAACAAGAGTAATCAACAGGAGCAGGGTACAAAAGAACACAAAAGTTGAACATGTAACACTGGGGCAAGGTAATGGCAAAACAAGGATGAACACACAAACAAACGAAAGTACAAAGAAACTAACAGAAAGCCAACAAAACAACAAAGCCGAAGCTATACAAAAATACACACACACAAAGCAAAACAAACCAACAAACGAAGCCGAAGCAATAGCCAGAAGCGAAGCGAAGCGAAAACCAAACGGGACCGAAGTCAAACAAAAGGCCTTTTCTTCCTGAAAGCCTCCATGTTATATAGTGAATAAAATGAGTTCTGATTGGCTGAGGGCTGATTGATGATGACATCATATTGAAACAGTGGTGTGATGGTTGGCCAATGGGGAAGGGAGAACAATCAAGGGTCAGCAGTGTGGGAATAACAGAAAAAACACACAGAGAACACACACTGGGACGTAACAGTCAGGAAACCTCCTGGAGTCCACAGCTGAGAGCTCCATCATCCTCCAGGGTTATACAATAAACTTTATTAACATGTGGTAGAAGGAGCCAAAAGTCTCTCATGGACCGTTACAGTGGCTAGAGCAGGTAACTATGTTACTGATCTATGTCATGCTTGATCCTGCTGGAGTGCTGCGGAGCTAACTAGCATTTCTGTGGCAACAGGAGATACATCTACTCACCTGTCAGTCAGCCACCTGCCGTGACTACGTGCTGAGGCCGGAAATCTTTTCCACCTGTGCTCAAAATACTACCACACCTGGCTCATGAGGAACAGATTAAGAACTGCCTTGGCAGTGCTCTGGACTTTGTTGTAGAGTTTTACTCTGAGCCTAACTTTGTTTTCTACTTTATGTGTTCCCTGACTTGTGCTTCGTCTTGGATTCTTGACCCTCATTTTGCTCAGAGCTCATCTCCTGGAATTGGTGCCAACTTTGTTTGTTTCGACCCTGTTTGTGATTTCCTTTTGTGCTGTGTCTCTGTACCTGGCTTCAAACCTCATTTTGTTTGTGACTACCACTCTGGACTATACCTGCTCATGCCAGCTGACACAGTCCACAGTCTACGAGAAAAAAGCAGCATCATTACAATCTATAAGAGCTTTCTTTATCCAAAAGATTAACTATCCGTGCAACTATACATTCAAAATATATTAACTATGTTTTAGCTCAGAAGGATGACTATAAATTATAGCACCTAACCCAAATAATTCTTCATAAATGGCAAATATGATTTATTGTTGTTCTTTCTGCCCCATTATTTTGCTTGTGTCATTTAAGTTCTTGCATCTGCATGACCTTATAGTGAAGTTTAGTGTTAATTAAACATGCTATCACGACATCAGTCACCTGTAGGTTATTCATCCATATGCATCCTTATGCACTCTTAGTCCACTCTCCTAGTGATGACTGTGGATACAGGTGATTCAAGCAGGTACAATAAATGTTTAGTTGAGATTTTCACAGTCAGGAGTGTTGATGTGTGTTAAAGACTTTTTCCGAGGCTGCTGCAAACTGCTTTGTAGAAATCGCAAATCCTTCTCCCTTTATTTAGACCAATTCCTCTTCTTTGGTATTCTTCCAAATAAGGATTATTTTGTATCCTTCTCTTCTGGGTTATGGTGAGAATGTGGAACACGCTGCCCAGAGGATGCAAAAAGTCAAAATATGAAGTTATTGAATTTGTTACGAAAAAGGGCCTTTTTCTAGAGAGCACCCAAGAAGACCCACAAAAATTGTCAGAACACCTTCTTTCAAGAAATGTCTGGCTGAGATCCTTGAATCAATTAAATACTAACTACTCAAAGGACCAGATGGGCTGATTGACCTCGTCTCGTTTGTAACCTTTCTTTGTGCTCTTATGTATTAAACAGTTCGTGATTTTGATATACAGTACTGTACCTGGAAATCCTGCCACATCCTGGCCTCTGAGGATCAGAGACAGGGACCCCTACAGTGGAGCATTCTGTGTTGCATGTTCCTTTTTGCTCTTTTTGACTACTAACTTGAGCTTTGCCAAACCTGTATGAAGAGTAGATAAGAAAGAGTTATAAACTCTCACTGCAGCAAGATCCTTAAAATCTAGAAAATATTAACTGACATGAAATACAGGCAATTGCTTTTGGGCAAATATGTTGAAAAGAAGTCTTTTTTTAAAATATTTTCAATGTCTTCCTATAATCTCTTCTTTTATCTTGACTGATCTTTAACATCAAGTAACTTTGTACAACAAGAATTACAAAATTATAAACAGAATTTCCTGCCTCATTGTTAACCCTATCAAACGCTTATTTTTATTTTCACACATTTCCAGGCACACTGTTCTGTATTATTTGAGAAGATGTCACAAATGCAACTGGGCTTCAAAATGAAAGGCTTTCAAGTGAAAACTACTCTGGGAAAAAGGGAAATGCTTCTAAGCTGCTTGACCATGCTGAACAGCAGACAAAATGATTGACGCCTGTCGCAGAAGAAAACCTCCAAATCAGTATAAATTAGTATTCTGACATACATTGCTTTTGTTATTCTACTTATTACTGAAATATTTGTGCTGTCTCTCTCTAACAGTAAGGCATGTTTTTTGGGTTTCAGGCGAAACACTGAGTGAATCCAGAGGAATTTACAGATTTTGAGAAGGTTGAAACAGAAGCTGCTGGAGTAACAAGGTGAATAAAATCAGTGAGCTGGCTTTAAACAATTTTATATAACAGATACTGTATCAACCTGTGGGGAGGAAAAGATTACTCTGACCAAATTATGTGATGTGTATCTTATTTTCCAGTTCCATGCAAAACACTAACTTTTCTTAAAGACTTTCATTTTGCAGATTATTAAAAAAATAATTACTCTGGCACTCTATAACACCATGCTGCCAACCTCGGTATACCTACTGACACCTTGCGCATTCTAAATTGTTACAGTACATGTGCACGTTTCATAACTCGGGTTTCATCAAGACTCGAGGAACCGAACCGATTACTTACAGTAAGTAATCCAGGGAGGGGGTGTATAGACAGTGTAAAACGTTTTCCACAGCAAAGGACCTTATCTTTTGGCAATGCAGAATTACTGTACCTGGGAGTAGTTGTGTGCTTGTAGAGTACTTTAGTTCACAAGTGACCAGGACAGAATCCAGGCAGGGTCAGTGAAAGATTTACCCATCACACTAATTAAACACCATCTACAGTTACGAGTTCTATCTAATTCTCTGAATAAATGACTAAACTGGGCAAAAGTAAACATTAGACGCAAAATGTTTATGGGGTATTACTGTGCTTGACATTGTGAGAAGGGCTTTTATGGATTGTTTGAATTCAGGAGATTGCTTAGATTGTACTGGCAATAGTTTATGGTTTATAGATTTTAGGAAACACCAGAGGATGGTGAATCTTTTCTTTTCAGTTTTTTTCTTAGGATCACCTACAGTATAATGTTTAATGTAGTTCAGGTGGGTAGCTGCTTCAGCATGCATAGGCTGCAAAGGAACAAGTAATAGGTTTATTCCATGCTGAAAAGAGGAGAAGAAAGCACAACGTTTTCGGCCTTGTGACACCTGAAGAAGGCTCCATGGCCAAAAGTGTTTTCTTTCTTCTCTTTTCAGCATGGAATAAACCTATTACTTGTTCTTATAATGTTTAATGTCAGCTTAAAGAAATACAGGTCTAATAAAAATGCCAGGTATCCCATCTTAGCACTATCCTTCCTAATTTATGCGAATAATCTAGTCTGTAGTACAGTGAATATACAAACTACTGTAGGTACTGTATAGACATTGCAGAATAAAGGGTTGCAAAAGTCTCTAATACAAGCAACCAAAAAAGTTCTCAGAGCATTCATAGGCCTCTGTGATAAACTCACTTGCATTCCAAGGAGTATCACTAAGGTTATAAGGTTTGTTTAGGAGATGTTCAAAAAGCCAGTGAGATTGTTAACAGAGAGATTCCCTGCCTGTGTCAAACTCTTCCCAGCAAGCAAAAGTCCTGTTGAATTCAGGAGAATTAGATATAGCTCCTTTGTGTTAAGAAAGCAGACAATACTCTTGTGACTCTGGCACCAATGGATCTTTAGGTTGTAGGAGATGTGTAATGACTTGACATTGCAGAGTCTGCATTTCTGTGGTTTGCAGATATTTTTTCTGTGCTGGCTTTTAAATATACATTTGTTTCAGATATGTCTGTGTTCTAGCACAAATTTTTGTTCATTATCAGGAAACTCAGGAGGCTATTTATAAGTATAAAAGTATATAGAAATGGTCTGATCTTTAGAGCTGATCTCTGAGAGCAATGATTGTGTCTCACTTCTCAACTCTCTGGGGGGTCTTTTGTAATAAAAGTTATTTCAAAACCACACTCAACTGCGCTGTGGAGTCTGACATCCCTACACTCTGCAATAAACCAAAAAGAGAAACACAGCTCTGAGAAAAGTTTGAAGCCTTTGGCTCCCCCTCGTGGACAGGGCAAGACTGCTCAGGTAGAGACAGCAACAGAGTAGGAGTCTGTGACCTCACAAGATGGCTGACAACACGTAAACAATGTTTTCACAGAAAACAGAAAAAAGACAAATGATGACAATGTAGTTACTGAGGGTAACAATTCAGACCATTGCTAAACAGGTGAGGGTACTGTATATGTGTTGGTGTGTGAAGATGATGTTTCAGATTATGTTAGACCTCATGAGAGGTCATGAGATGACATGGATTTCTTGTATATGCAAAAAACATTTTTTTTGTGGAAGCATACAGAAGTCAACCGAGTGCTTAGATACTGCATTTAAAAGTCCAGAGAAGAAATGTTAAAATCACACAATACAAAAACAAACCTCTGTTGGAAAACAGTTTTGGTCAAGAAACTACCAGAAGAGTATTGCTACTCTAATGACAGTATGAAGAAGAGCAGCAAAACTAACCCAGTCTGAAGGAATTGTCACACTGACAGATTAGGAGAACTGAATATTTTTAACCTAAAACAAGGAAAATTGCTGTATGCTGGGGGTTGAATCTAGGAAAATTACTGTATGCTGGGGGTTGAATTCAGGTAGTTTAAATTTATAAAAATGTGATCTATTGACCAGTTGACTAAGGAATCATCAATTAATTAAACTACAAGTAAATAAAAAAGTAATACAAGCTCAATGGCTCATTTGTTAACTTTCTCGTACTCTGAAAAACATACCCCACGCGGCTAGTTACTGTAAACCCGTGCCCTTCATGAGAATAACTTCTACATCACTTTACAACCAGCCCACTTGTAACAGCCAGACTCCTTTTAGCACGATGCTAACTTCCCAGCTACCGCAGCGAGGAGAATGAGCCAGCAATAAGCAACGTTTACATTTGAATGTGTTAATCTCAGTAGCACTCGCTTCGTTGTTTAGCACTTTTCAGTAATTGTTGTGCTTTTAACTATAATAGTTCCAGCTGGCCTTTCTCATTCACAGCGTTTTTTCAGGAGCATAATTGAACTGTTTTATACCAGCGCCACTAGCTGCAAAAAAATAATGAAATGCTCCTTGGCCTATCCACAGCCACACACCATTCACTTCTGGGCTGGTGTGTTACCCGGGTTGGTGAAACTGAAGCCCCTCCAGCCATAAAGCAACATAGCCCCTTGCAGTCTTGCAGTTCGAGAACTCTTCGAGTTCAATGCACAGAGGAGGGTTATGAGAGGGTTTACAGTCCAACCTGGTGAAACAGTTGTGGCTCCCTTTCCCTCCAGCTCTATTCCTCTCCTCTCCCCTTTTATTCCCCTGTATGGTGAGGTCCCTATTCCTGTTTTCCTCTTCTCACTCCTGATCTCAAGCTCCCCTCCGCCAGCTTGATCCCATCCCTTTCAACCTGGCTTCCTGCCACATCCCTTTCCTGCTGCTCCCAAGCCTTGTAATGACCCGGATATTCTTTGGAACTGCTACTGTAATTAGCTACTAACATATATGCTTTTGCCTCTTGCCTCCCATCCTCCCCTCTTACAAAAAATAGGGTCTCCCCTGCCAACAAAATGGCTGGGGCATTTGTTCCACGCTCCCACAACCCTTTGTGTAAAGCAGTGTAGAGAAAAAGCACTTTAAAGTCACCATAACATTTTTACATACAGCACAACAGGTATCACTCCCCCACACTGCTACCCTCTCAACATTTCCCCTCAGATGAAAGTTAACATTTAAATCTATTGAGACAAAAATGCAGGATAAAGATTGACAACCTATCTTGATTTCTTGATTTCAAACATCAAGGATTCCGTCTTCTGACACATCAGACAAAATCAATTTACCATATTGTCTTTCTATTAGAGCATTTTTAGATTTATAAGTCGTTGTTATGCAGAATAAAACCATTGACAGTGAAACACAATATATACAGTACAGTATAATGAGTTAACAAATGCACCTGCATGAATTGAAACTATTTACATATTTGCATTTATGTATATTTAATTAGAATTCCAAAGGCTTTTATGGACTCTGGAAAACTGTATTATTTATAATTCAGAGCCTTCAAGTTAAAGTACTTTCTATTTTCTTTGGATTGCCTATGCCTGGGGTATAAAATATTTAAGTTCAACAGAATGAGCTGAAAGAGACTCTTTTGTTAAGTTACCAGTGGCACCATTAAATTGCACACATACAGATTGTGAGTCCTGCTTTTCTAAAGATTTTCTACAGGGTAAAACGAGTGGCACCTGCACCAAATGGGCTAATGAGACCATTATCCCCTCGCAGTTCAGAAAAGTAGCTTGATTTTTTGCATTTGTCCAAAAAAAAAATCCTTTTCTTATTGGCAAACAGGATATTCAACACCAGGCAGAAAAGCAATTAAAATATATGTTGAAATGAATGTTGAAGAGAATTTAATTGCTGCTGCTTTGCTTAGCTATTAATGGGGCTTGATACGTTCACATTTCTCTATATGTTGGGTTGTTGAGGGTCAATAACTATGCCTGACATTTAAGGTTCTTTCAGCTGAGCATTCTGTTGCCATTTAAAAAAAAATAAAATAAAGGCTGCCATGGGAGTCCTCATTAAGCCATTCATGAGACAGCAATGCCTTTAAAACTGTATTCATAATCAGACATTCTCCCCTTTCATTTTTTCTTTTTCATGAATTGTAGAATATCAGCATTTTATTTTAAGGGCAAGAAAGCCGAGGCAGGCAGAAGAGCAGAGGGCTCCAGCAGAGATGATGAGTCAATCAAACACTTCTGCTCTCAGCGTGGGACTCCCACTGCAATGTAGGTAAGAGTTATCTGTTAGGAAATTTTCCCAGCCAACTAATGGCTGTATCACATTCACAGGCTATTATTTTCTTATGCAGTGTTTTGTAAGGGAGCCTGAAAAAATAATCTTGTAAACACATAGCAAGCGTTTAAGTTCAAAACTGTATTATGACCGTAAACTCTACTGCGTGCTACGAGTGATATGCAATTGATTCCCAGCATTTAAAATCTGACTGTGTCCTACATGGGAAAACAGATATCAGTTTGAGAGAGGAGAAACTGATCTTACAGTCCATATCTGTTATACATTAGTTCTCCTTTTCTGAATGCTGTTCAGTATAAAGGTATTATACTGGTTTATTAATCCAATATGGATTGATGAATTAATTTATGGATAGATTAATTCAGCCATTCAAGCTTCCCTGCATTTATATACTATACACAGAATTGACAAGTTATGTACCCCAATGTTACATATAATAAAATAAACAAAATTAGAATTGTTGAAAAATTTATGTCAAATCATGGCCTCTTCAAAGAGCTTTTACTCCAAAGTTAATGTGTAGGTTTTAACTACATAGCTGGGTAGCTTGTTCCATACTCCCACAATCCTTTGTGTAAAGGAGTGCCTTCTGTTCTTGGTTTTAAATGTACATCTACATAGTTTCCACATATTGTATAAGTATTAAACTTATCATGAGTGAAACAAACAAATCCTGAGTTCGGGACTTGGGGGTACGTGTAATAATAAATATAAATTTAAAACAGAAAAAAAACACAAATTAAAATTTAACAAAATTATATATTTAACACACAGTTCTTTGGACTTTGAAAATATGATTCTCATAGCCTTTGGTAAACCAGAAGCAGAGGGGGTAGCTTGATGCTGTGTCTTTAACAGCAGGTAGGAAGATTATGTTTATTGTTACAGTATGCATTCCTAAAAAGCTGAAGGAAGAGTAAAGGTCACAGTTAAATTAGCAAAATCAACTGTCATGGCCTTATAAAGATGTGTGTATGGCGAAATGCTGCCAAAGTTATTTTGCTAGTTTTACAGGTTTTTACTCAACAACTTGATTTCTGTTCATCAACTTGGCATGAGTGCTAATTTCTTTATTTTGGAATATCGAACACTGTTCCAGTTTGAGGAAAGCTGAAACTAGATAACGTGACGATAAAAGTCAGCATATCAAAACACTGAATACAGGAAAAACAACTGTTTAAACAAGAACAGATCTAGAAATAACTGTTAACAAGTTAGAGCTTTGCTGTCCGGTGTGGAGACACATTATAAGGTGTGATGCATTTTGAACTACAGGCTGCAGCATAAAAACATTTAAAACAGAAAACTGTCACATTTTAATGAATCCAATATAATGTTTTGAACACTCTGCACAGGGATCCTGCCATCACTTTGTGTATTTATATCTTTTTGTTAAGATATTTTTACTTAGGCAGTAATTTTAAATGATGTGTACAAACAGGAAATGAAAGCCAATTAATTGATATTTAACTTAAATTTTAAGGAGGGAAGGTGTTATTGCTAATTGCCTACAGTATATTCTAGCTGTAATATAGTGTATATGAACAAAAAGCATCACTTAAAGGAACACAGACAATATATATATAATACATATTATATATAATATATATATATATCTAAGTCATAGATAAATATAATATTATACACAGTATATTTAATATGTCTTATATACATTTTATATATAAGACATATTATATATAATAGATATATAAACAAAGCTACAGGAAGCAGCAGGTTAAATGCAATTTAAATCGCATTTAAAGGTTAGATTTAAAGATTTAAAACATCTAGCCCCTAAAGGCTAGATGGGACTTATGGCTAAAGTGATCAATTTTGTAGGCACATTTCAGTGGGTGCAGTACCATGATCTTCTCATACCAGTGCATACAATCACATAACAGCCAGCTGAACTTCCTAAAGAAACATTCTAAGCACAATATTGATTTAAGTAATGCTCAGCTGTGTCTCCACATAGAAGATTCCTGAAATACATTTCAGATTTCACAGCTTTCCAGAAAAAACATAAATAAACAGTTGTCCCTATAAAACAAATTTCTTATCACTCTGTGGCAGATTCCTCTTTCCTGATGCAAATGATGATAAATTACAAAACACCTGGAAAAATAATGAGATTTTGGAGAATAGTCAAACAGGTTTTGAACTAAAGCATAAACATTGTTTTGGTACAATTACATTACAGGAGCAGCAGTTAAACTACAAAATGGGAACAAGTGTAGCATAATGAGCATTGCAAAAAATGTAATAATACCTGTAACATTGGTTGTAATAATTATAGTTGATACGTTACTGAGTGCAAAGCTTTTCATCATGTCGTGGCAGGATGTCTGCTTGTTTCCTGTTGTTAAAGGCAGAAGTTATCAGGATTATCATGTTTAAAATTCTGAGACAGGGGCAAACCCATCGGCATGAGGAAGAGATGAGGCACAGGCCAACCTCCAGGCTAAAGTGTAATTCCAGGGCAAACAAATTAATTGCAAATAAAACATGAAACAGATGTCCTTACTTCTTGGTCCAGGCATATATTCACAGAGTGGCATTGCAGAGCAATTTTTATTGTTACCCACTCCAGATCTACTGTACACAATACAATATCTTGGAGACAGTGACTTCTGTTGCACAGGGCTACATTCACGGAATGTCCTCTCCTTTCAGTGCATCCCTTCGTTGTAATATCATGCAGGGGAAAATCCTCCATTTTAAGACTCTGTCCAAAACTGTCTCCATTGACAAAATTTCCAGTTTGACATATCTAGTTGTGCATTTTTTTTAAGAATCATTTCAGGTACGGCTCTTTTTACATCTCTCGTCTGTAAATCTTTTAACTACTAGGCAATCATTGCTTGTTCTGGAGTAAAATCCATGTTCTCACTCCAGAATCCAAATACTGCAACACCCATTCATCCATCCACTTGGTCACCGCTCGATCTAATACAGGGCTGTGGGGGAAACCGGAGCACCTGGAGAAAATGCATGACAGCAAAAGGGGGAACAAACAAACTCCAAACAGAGAGCACCCCGAGAATTAAACCCAGAGCCCCAGCGCTACAAAACAGCATTGATAACCACTGCACCACCATGCTGCCTACTGAAACAGTATAATACAATCTGAAACAACATTATTTCTATTCAATTATTCTCTAAATGTCTTTTTAAAACATTAGAACCTGGCAAAGGAGCAGTTCTGCAGACGGTTAGGCAAAATTTAATTAGTACGTTATTAAGACCGAGGACTAATTACTTAGACATACCTCATAAATAAATTGATTCAAGCATGTAATTGAAAGGTGGACTAAAATAAACTGTCATGCATTTACCAGCAGCTGTGTGTACATGTTTGCTTGAAACACGCATGCATATTTTGCTAGAAACTACAAAGGAACTGAGCAGAGATGATGTGCGGGAAGCAGAAGTCATCAGATTCTTCACAATTAGAAAAAAATTTGGTCAGAGGGCAGAAGAGGAAACTACATAGAAGTGCTTTTACCACTGAGCACTGGAGGCCATTCTTTACGTAGATGGTTGTGGGAGTATGGAACTAACTACTGTACCCATTCATGTTGTTGAAACTTGAAAAATAACTAAAATGATTAGTAAGGATCACTCAGGAACAAAATAGAAAGGCTTAGTTAATAAAGCCTTCTACAGTTCTATAACAGAAAACCTAAATAATGAACATACACAGGAGAGCCCAATGAATCCACTGCCTTGTCTTCAGTATACAGCAGTTCACAGATCATATCATATTTGTTATTAGCAGGCAGTTCAGACATTTACAACATCCCTGAAGGCCAGCTTCACCTCCCATGATAAGACATGAAAAATGTGTTGAACAGCCACACAAAGAACGGGTCAATCATATGAAGAATATTTTACCCAGGATACATTTCACCTGTCAGATGTACAGCTGTTTCACTGACAAAGGTCCGGAGGTGAAGAAAACACACTCCAAGCAAGCAGTCTTTGAAGATAAGAATGCACTAAAAAGAACAGCTTCCTTTGAAAAGCTGAAGCAGTTAAAATGACGTCTGTTGAATTTAAATCATGTTTTTAAAATATCTTCTGAGTGTTGACTTCATCTCCAGGTAATCCTTACTTGCCACATAAAACACTCTTTCTATGATTCTGTCTGTAGATGGGGGGAGGTGCTATTTGGAGGTGTTCAATTTTTGAAAATAAGTTGTTTATTAATTTGTAACATATTTTGTAGAAATAAAACAAGGTAGAATACATGCCTTGTATCTGATAATTGTTAGAATTGGTCATAATCTTGTTAAAATAATATGTGAAACAGCAGTGCAAAGGTGAAAAGATGCAAACTGACCAGTTTTGAATGTCTCACCATAATTTGCACATAGTGGACCTGCACACATTTGACAGCTGGTTCATTGACACATTTGGCAACTAATCCGCAAGAGCAGTTGGATTGTTCACTCTCATGCTTAAAAATAGGAGTCATCAAATGGAAATCATCTGATGCTTTAATCACTGACTAATCAGATAAAGCAAGAAAATAAAAATAATGAAACACTGCCTGAAATATCAGACTGTTAGAGAGAGGTTTCAATCAAGGCAATTTTATTTTTTTGTGTCTTTAAAGAAGCATGTTTTCTGTTCTTTCAAAATAGCATTAACTAGTCTGTCAGTAATGGCATGTGTGCGTCTTTGTCACATTTTATGAAAAACAATTATAAATTGCATGAAAGCTGGTCAGAGAATACTGATCATGCTGAAGACACTATCAACACTTTACACGGAGCTATCTTGCTTATTTGACTCCTTGTAGGCAATTCAAGAATCTTATAAAGCTGTTTTTTGAAGAATCCCAGGTAATTAGCTTCAGCAGTTTCCTCCAGACACCTGTTTTTCTCTGTGCAGAATAGCTGTAATTACTGGATGGAAATGAAAGTATGTTTTGTTCCAATATGATCAAATGTGTGCACAGAATTACCCAATAATAAAAGGGATATTATATAGCACTTGTAATTCATATTGTTACAAATGGGGGATTGCGAAAATGGTGAATTTCAGGAATTTACCAAGCAGTTTAGTCAGTAAGTGAAATAATTATTCATAACCACCAACTTGTAAGTGATTTCTTACAGAATATACCTAAACGGTTGGTATAATAAGATGAATGGGAATTATTTGTTCTCTGGCACAGCTTTGGTGAAAAGAGTAATAACCTGGGCACACTTGGTTAAAAAATATTTATTAACAAGGACAACGGAACAAACACTACACATAACAAATCATACAACACACAAGTTACTATGTTTACAGTATGTACAAACTAGGGGTTCCAGAGGCCTATCATTGTAAATACCCAGAAAACCCCCAAGACTGCTCAGTTAGAGACGTCTTCCCTGAGTGTGGGTGCGTTTTTAAACTAGGGAAATTTATTTTGTGGCACCTGGGTTTGCAGAGAGAGATTTAACTGCAGGTTGTATTACATTTATTAAGAAGGCAGCGAGGTATCTTTAACCCAGGAAACCCAAGTTCCCTAAAAACACAGAATAGCAAGCTCTCTTTAGCAAGGTTCTAAAACCTACGTTTGCTCAGGTTTTGTTTGGAAGATCATGAAATAGAGGCTGTCGTCTGACACAGGCTTCAAGTTCCAACTCCTCCTGACTCCTTTCTTCTTTTTTTTAATCTACTTGTCTCCTTTCTCCTAATCCTTTCTGTGGTCTAAATATGATCTTATATGGTGTGTTTTTGGGCCTGCTCATTGACAATCCTTAACTCACAACTTAATTAACTAGGTAATCCAAGGTAAACTTTATAATTATTTTGATCAGGGGACATCCAGTTCTCAGTAAACAACCCCTCTTAGACACACTTCCTAGTCTCCTATAGCTGTAACAACATTAAGCTCCATGACCACAAATACAAATTTTGACTGTAAATCACGAATAAATGTTTTTGCAGACTTTTCTGTCTCATTGCTCTTGTAGGACACTGTGCATGGTGAGTTCATTATTTTACAGACAATACAAAACAGAGCAGTCTTTTTAGATTTAGAAAAGTATGTTCTGTAAACTGTACTATATGGTACACATTTTGTACTGTACATTTGAAAAAATAAAAAAAACTCTTTTAACAGATTTATTTGACAAGACAATATTTTTTTTTCAAAATCCCTCATGTGTTAACGACCACTTATGCAGTTTAAATAAGGAGTGAAGAATATGACGATTTGGTTATATTCCTGTAAACAACAGCAGTCTCTGGTTCATTTCAAATTGTTAGCTTCATCTGCTATTCTATTTTTAAACGTTCTTCGCATACTGCGATGTAGTGGAAGGGACCTCTTTGGTAAGGTCACCATCTTGGCTCAAAACACAGTCCCAGAGGTGTAACTCTGAGCCAAGATGGTTGCCTGATAATTGGGAAGAACAGCAGATTTAGACACAGCTGAAATTTCACGTGAGGGAAATGAGCTGTTAGGATAGTTTCTCCACAGAATTTGCCACTCCTCTGAGGGCAATTAGGAGGCGTGTAAAACATATATAACTGTTATATATCTCAGCAAGGGAAAACACAAGTCTGTATCATCAGGGAAGGCACATCTTTTCTTTTTTTTTTTTTACTGCTACACCTTGGTAATCAAGTAGTATGTTAGTGTAAAAATGTTCTAAAACAGTAAAATTCACATCCGGTTCAGGAGAGCCGGTTCAGTGAGCTCACACCTGAAGAAGGCTCCACAGCCGAAACATTATGTTTTCTTTCTTCTTTTTTTCAGCATGGAATAAACCTTTACTTGTTCCTTTGCATCAAAATATGATAGCAGCATTCAAAAACTACACTTACCAAAATGTCAGATCACTCTGCTAATGTAACAAGGGCAGTTGTGTGTTGGTGTGGAAAGTAGTGCTGGTGTCTCAGAGTTCTTGGATTTGATTCATACATGAAGAGCTCAGGTAGAAAGAAATGCCATCCTGAGGGCCAGAAGGTTTCTAGTTTTGTGCCCACGTAGTCTAAAGAAATGGTATCTAGCTCACTTGGCACCTCTACATTGTGCCCTGTGTGTGCGTGCCCTGTGATGGGTTACACATTAGAGTCCATTAGACACTGGCTCACTGCAAGCCCTTATTGTAATTACAGTACACAAATGTACTGTAGGATTTTTGTGAAGCACTTTTACAGTTGATTACACAAGACATTCACTTCATTAAAAACACAGATACCTACAGTATAAATCGCCTCAGAGCCTGGTTATAAGTATTATAGGTAAGCAGCTAATCAATTAGACAAACTGTGTATTCGAGAACATGGTGGAACAAAAACCAGAAGACATTGGGACTCGAAGAACCGGACTAAGTGATTATCTGTTATTGAATACATCAGGATAGGCATGCCATGATCATCACTTTCTTTGAATTTCCCTTGTAAATACTTTTACTATCCACACATTCATATTCTTGACCATATACAGTAGTGTCTTTTTATGTGCTGTTATTCTGGTATTCATGTCACAAAATGTAAAAATACATTCGCTTTACTGGAATGATGTGTACATCTTGATTTTCGATTTTTCTATCTTGAATTAGATCTCAATAAATCAGCATTTAGGATGGTGGTTGTAATTTTTATATTGGGTAATAGGGAGAGTTATGACATTCCCTTTGGGAAGTTATACATGTTTAAAAAGGAGTGTAAAAATGAATAACTGGTAACAGAAGGGGAGTAATAAAAATGTAAATGAAATTGTTAACTAGGCCATATCTCTTTCTGACATACAATAAATCGTACAGAAAGATGCATTTTTAATGGTATTGCATTTAATGTTGAGCAATAAACGGAGCTAGAAATGGACTCTCTTATCTGCTCATAGACCAGGTAAGTTGTCTCATAAGAACATGAAAAACACTGAAACTTGTACTTTAAAGATTTTTGTCTGTTCAGTGTGAAGCATCCTTCCTATAGAATAACATCTACCAAGCATTAAGTACTATACCACTAATAACCATGCTGCTGGAAGGAGTTGAGTGATTACTTGACTGTGCTGTTGTTTACTGTATGCTTATAACATATTCAGGAATTTTTTATGCAATATGAATGAAAGAACTCTTTTTACCTTTAGTGGAATACATACACGTGCATGTATACTTGTGACATTGCCACTACTTTTTATTCCACCCATTGACAGAAATTAACCCTAGTAAGGCTCATCTCTAGCCAGGGTCTATCCCAAAACCACAGGGCACGATTGTATCTGTCACACACATGCACAAGGACACCTTAAGAAGAGATTTAGAAACTAAAAACACGTGAAAGTATCAATGTCTGTACTTTCTGCAAAGAGGGTGGCATTGAGGACTGTAGTCTTTTCCTCTTTTTTAATATCTCAATATTGTTCCTTTTTTGCATCAGCAGTGGAATACTCCTTTTGTTTATTCTGACATTGCTTTTTATCGCTAAACCTTCTGATCCTCATTTCCAGCTGCAGCAGGCCAACCTGCCTAGTCCACATTCGAAATGAGTGTTGACTGGGCTGAAGCACATTGCAAACCACAGATACAGAAACCTCCCCTAAATTCAGTAGCAGCTGTAATAGCAGGCAGTAGGGTGTGTTACTGAGGTGTGAATAGTACGTGTTCACTGATAAAGTCACTCCCTCCTGATAACACCAAAGTGGAATTCTGGACCTGGTATCACAGCGTCTGCAAGATGTTTCTACTGGGTATCAATACCAGGAGCATGTCTCTGAGTGCAGTTAAATTGAAAGGAATGAGCATGGCTTTCAGAGTTTACCAGCAGATACAGAGCACTGCAGTGATTTTAAGGACACATTCCATGCAGACATGACAAAGGGATTAGCACAAGGGTCAGTATCATTCCAAGCAATAGTGGACATAAAAACAGCAATTAGAATAACATAGGAACATAATAAAGATTACAAAAAAGAGGAGTCCTTTAGTCCTATTTAGCTGCTAACTGATCTGAGGATCTTATCCTTCCATTTCTGGAAAGAAGCCAGGGTATTGGCTTCAAAAACGTGGCTGGGTAGCTTGTTCCACACTCCCACAGCCCTCTGGGTAATGAACTGCCTCCGGTTCTGAGTTTCAAATGCACATCCACATAGTTTGCACTTGTGACTGTGTTCGTATTTCACTGTTGATTCTGAAGACGTCCGCTGAGTTAACTTTGTCAATGCCTTTGAGGATTTTGATTGCTTGTATCATGTCCTCTTATTATCTTCTCTGCTCAGGATTAAAAGGGTTCCGTTACTTCTGTCTGTAAGTGTGGGATGTTCCTTTAAGCTCCTGAATGTATCTGGTTGCTGTTTTCTGTACTGTGGAGACTATATACTGTATGGTATAATCTATGCTTTACATGGTGATTATGTAGATGATACAGTATGTGGCCAGTAAGAATGAGGGGGAAAAGGAGGGGTTGTTTTGTTGTGGTTTTGGTTTACTGTTTTTTGATTGTATATACAAATGAATAATACAAATATTTACAAATATGACCATATTAAAAACAGTTTGCCGCAAAGCATCTTCAAGAGGTGGATGTTATGAACTGGTTCTGCAGTCTGTGTTGGATGGTGTAGTAGATCCTATGCGAAGCGGTAAGGGCTGAGGTAGACAGAAGGCGTAGTACGGGGAAACACACACAGGGGTTTAATGGTGCAATAAAGTAAACAGTGAGAGTTCGTGAGACAGTGAACAGGGAAATAAACAGCGGCATCCCAATCCGAGCGGGTCCAAAACAGGGTCAGGGCACAGTCCATGAGTCCATGTCCGAAAGATCCATCCTGGGACGAGACAAGGTTAAAATCCCCGGGAAGGGGAAAACACTAACACACGAACACGGAGATCCTGGGATTTCGGGGCGTGGTCCTCCAGACCCCAGGCACAGGATGCGGGAGACGTCAGGGAAGAGGCCTATGCCCTTAGGCCATGGACGTGGGATGACCTGATGCCAGGCGGGCCTCACAACATCCATTTGCTAATGCTGAGCCCTGAGCCCTTGAGGCACTAAGAATAAATAGGGGTAGACACAAGAAGGCACACCTGGAACACATATAAACGATCACATGGAACTATTGAGTAAATAGTAAGGAAATGGAGCGCCCTCTAGGGTTGGAATGTCGACCGTGACAGTGGAGGGGCATTTTCCAGGCATTTTCACTTTCCCAGTGAAATGCACGGAAGGTGTCTCTTTCTGTGTATTTTCACTTTTCTTTGGGAGAAAATGTGTATCTTCAGTCACAGACCTCGATAACGCCGGTAAAACAGAGAAGTGCACAAAGATATGACATTACCATCCGGTTTGGTGGTTATACTAAAAGCTGATGTATGGTACCTTGGGGACTTCTTTGCTTGTTTGCAGATTGCTGCTTGGAAAAGATTTTGCATCGCACAAAACAGCAGAAAGTACGTACATTATTCTTGGTTACCATGTGTGTAGCCATCCAGCCACCCATAATTATGAATTATTGCTCCATCTCTGAAACAATCATAAAACCTTGCAGATTCAGCTTGCTTTAGAATGCAATCCCAAGAAGGTGCAGTATGGCCTGCTTGATCTTTCTACTACATGCAAGGCTCTGGAAAGATTACAGACGCTGAGCTAATATTTCATTCATCATTCGATCTCAAGTCAGTAAAGTCAAAATCAGTCCGGTCAAAGAGATGTGTACAAACACCTGGGAAATAGAACTTGAAGACATACAGTATCAAGACATTGAAAAACTACAGAAAAAACTGTCTTTGTCAAGGGATGGCATTGTTTTGCCCTGAGGTTAGTTTGACAAAAACAATGTAGAGCAGAGGATCCCAAATCCCAAGTTTTTGATCCACTTGAGTGTAAGGAAACTAATGCAAGGAAAACGCAGAGCTACACTGAAAACCAGCAGGTGTGAGTTCTCCAGGACCAGGATTGGGAACCCCAGAGGTAGCAATATGCTGAGACTGGAGCAGTCTATTGGTGTCCATGTTCCAAAGTCTTACACCAAGAACTATAGTGTGCTGTTGAACAGTGTATTTTTCAATCTGAGTCAAATCCCTCAAGTGCAGCTTAGAAAGCTGAAGAGCTTCAGCTTTTCTGTTTTTCTTTGAATGCCCTGTACATTTCACTGTGCTTTTTGGAAATTTGCTTAAGACAGAACACATTTCTGTACACATTTCCAATACATTGTGTACTGCCAGCCAGTTGTACAACCAATCAACAGTTTGCTGACGAATTAACATTGACAGTTTAACTCATGGATATTGTCAGTGAAAGGACTAACTTTACTAATCTTTCAAAGATCACTGAAGCCATATGCTGGCTTTAAGGGGACACTAGAAATGTGCAGGTAACTGGATTTGTCTTTCAAATAACCCAAATAACTTGTTAAAGACAGTAATGGATGTGCTGCATTTATCCTGTCCTTTAGTTTTGCTAGACAGACGTCATGCATTAATGACCACCAAGAGATAGAACATCTGCTGCTGACACCAACCACCATGGCAAGACACTGAAGGATTCATCATCTCTAACATGGACTGGCTGCGTCTTTCAAAGGCTGCACTCACACACAAGCATGTCACATAAGCCCAGAGCCAGTTTTGCCTATTTTGAATGACACGTCTTGAATTAGTGTAGTCCCCAATAATCTCGGATTGTCTCCAGTGATCTAGTGGTCTGCAGTGATTTTCAGTGATCTCCAGCTTTAGAGAAAAGCTAAGAATCTAACAGATCTTTCTTATTTAATGCTAGCATGGAAGCCTAAGAAGTGACATCCATGCACTCGCTGCCTTTCAAAACTACAAATAGCACTAAAGCATTCGGAATCTAAGGCTCAAATTGTCAGAAGCAATGTTTGTTAATGCATGGAAGACTTTTCTTGATTAAAAAAAATAATACAATAAATTTAAATAAAATGAAATAAATAATAAGAGCCCTGCTGTACATCTCTCATTACAAGACTTTGATGTTAGCATATGCATCAAACTGAAAGGTGAACCTGAACTATTTAATTATACGTTATATTTTATTTCAAGTAGGTAGCTGTGTCAGCATGCGTAGGCTGCAAAGGATCAAGTAAAGGTTTATTCCACGCTGAAAAGAGAAGAAACACAACGTTTCGGTTGTGGAGACTTCTCAGCCTCCACAGCCGAGACGTTGTGATATTGTAATTTGCTACTGCCCTAAAGAGGGTAGCAGTGGGGACAACAGGCCTGATGGAGTTACAGCCAATGCACATCAAACTACTGTACATGCTGGTGGCAAAGACTGAAAATGGAAGGGTATCATGGGTCTGGGGAGCCCTTATGTACTATTTCTCTGATGACTGGGGTGTGGAAGCTTACTTCAGGCCCTGATTGGTGGCATTTAGCAAAGGGTGGCTGGGTGGAGTTAGAGTTAGAGTGGATGGTCCACAAGGTATCCGATAAGTCACAAAGCAATTCAGAGTAGTAGTTTTGAAACTGGTTTATGACAGAGTATCCTAGATGTCAGAGAGATATCTGCGGACCCTCATTCGCTCCACTCTGAAGTACAGACATTTGCAGAGGTTGTAAAATCGTGCTCTTTACACCATTAGCTGTACCAATGAGCAGGTGCTTGTGTCACCAGATGAAACCAGGAATGTGTGTCAAGAAGAAAGAATACATTTGGAATGAATATACAGTATTTGAACACTAGATCCTGAATACAAAATCTATACTTTTATATACTGTATGTCCCACTGTTCACAAATACTGTATCGTAGATTCTATGGGCACCCTGCCCACCTAAAATACAGCTCTCAAAATCACAAAGTCAGCTTATGTTCTACACACAAAGGAAAAAAAATAACTTTTTTTCTAAACTCTACTGGAGTTAAATTTTGTTTTGCCTCAGGACAATAAAAGTTCTGGTCTGAAAAAGGTGTTCCAGTGAGTCTGTCAGGGAAAAATGAACATACCAGCTTATGCCATTAGTGAGCTTCCAAAACCTTCATTTCTGTTCTGTTCATTTCTGAAGCTCAATGATGATACAGTACCCTTGCTGCTACATGCACACATACAGCCATGCCCACATAATTGACATAGGTGTGTACAGAACAGAAATACCAACAAACCCAGCTACTGTATGCACAAACAAGTCAATATTTAAAAATTGATTTCATTTGTATATTGCTTTTTATCTCAAAGGATCCCAAAGGGCTTTGCACATACAGTAGTGAAAGACTTATTAACCTCTGAAGTGCCACTGGACAATCGTTCTACACCAGCTTCCCCGCTGCACAGCAGATCATGGGTATAAGTAGGAAATTAAGGGAAAAATTAAGGGAGGCTTGATTTTAAAAGCTTAGAGCGTAATTAAACCTGCACATTGGAGTTAAAACGCTAGCTCTTATGAACAATACCATGGGATCTTTAATAATCCAGACTAAATAAAAACAATCTTTTTAGTCAGAATCTCAGTTTAATTCCTCATCTGAGGAATGGTACCTCACAGACCCATGTTTACCAACCTTTTCCATCCCACAGCATACTGTATGTGCATAAAGTAACATTTCATTTTTATTTTTTCACATGTGATTTTTTTCAAACTCCTACAGCACACTCATCAATGTCTGAAGTGACATGGCACTTCACTAAAGAAACTGTTGCACAGTACAGTGTCTTCACAACAACACTGTCCTACAGTATTGTTTTATAACTTCCAGTTTGGAGGGAAAGCTCCACCTCCTAGCCCACCAGCCCCACTTACAGCAGCAATCTGTCTATTATTTGGAGGTCTCCCATCCCTAAACTGACTCAACTCAGCCATGCTGAGCCTCTGAGAACTGATGAGGTCAACCTACAGGGAGAGGAACACTGTTGTCACAATTACTATACACCCCGGCATACAGTAGCTTCAATTCTACTGTGACAGAAAACCCCATATATTAGAATTTCAGTGCATAATTATAAGCTACAGTACATGTTTCTGGACTTTTGACATGAGTAATGGACAATATTTTGAAGGTCATTAAACAGAAAGAAGTCACCCTCAGTGCGTCAGATCACTGTGCCTAATGCATGCAGATTAACAGTGCCACAGAGTTGCTTTTGCAACAGCGGTGAACAGCAAAAGGGAACACAGGCAATTCATCAAGTGCTGTGCTAGAGCCATCTGTTGTGCAGACTGACAAATATCTCCTTCTTCTGTCACAAGGTGCCTTGCGAATCCTGCATTCATGTCTTTTTCTCAACATTTATTTGTCACAGGGTATTTATCTGAATCCCATCTTGCACTGCAAGTAATGTATCAAATTGGTGACATGATTTTTCCTTTACCTGAAGTGCTGCTGTTATCAAAATGCTTCCATGAACATTGTTTCCTGCCACATGTTGCCTCATCATACTGTAGATAAAATGATAGCTCAAGCAGGCGAGGTCATACAAATACATACTTATTAAACATTGCTTTCACAAATTGCACCCTTGATCTTTTTTCCAATGTTTCCTGTTTATCTTTGTCACCTAGCAACCTTTCGAAGCACACTGTGCCTCACTATTAGTAACCCCTAGGCAGAGGTAGCTGCCCTGGAATGGCTGAAGTGGGGAGCAGAGGAGGAGATTTCAAACACATAGTACTGTGAGGTTTTTTAAAAACTCTTACTTACAGTACCAAGTGAGGGCTAAACACTCATCTGGTAGTCTGATGGCATGAAGTAAAGAGAGCTGTTTAAACTGTGTATTTAAAACTGAGAACAAGAACAAGCATTTGGTTTGGTTTGGTTGTGGGAGTGTGGAACAAGCTATACAGCCATTTTGTTGAAGCCAAACTTCCTTCAAGAAACTGTTGCAAGAGAGCCTTAGATCAATTAGCTACTAATTACCAAACAGGGCACATGGGCAGAATGACCTGCTCTCATTATTTACGTTTCTTTTATTCTGTGCTTTAGTGTTGTATGTTGTACATCACACAAAAAATTGAATTTCCTGTCTTAACCATCAACACACTTGACTCACGAGCAATACAGTCTTTAAAAACTGATCAATTTCTAATGATGATATACAAATTATTCCAAAGTTGAACACAGATATACAGTACAGTAGAAAACAGCACAGAGCATTGATAATGGGTAGGCACATACCCTGTACTGTTCCTGAAAAGAAAGGTCTTGACTGACCCAGGAACACTCCGATCATTTTTATTCTGTTTTATCCCTCTGTTGCCAATAAGCCACAGCAGGGTGGTGGAGTGGTCATGACTCTGGACTCCAAACTGTAAGTTTGTGGATTCAAAACATGTGTGGAGGAAAGCTGTTGTATCCTTGAGTGAGGGATTGTACTTCATTCAAGTTGTCATAGTAAATTTTCCAGCTGTATAACAGGTACAAAATTAAAATGTTACACAAAAAAGCTCATGATAATTAATGATTTAAGTCCTGCTGTTTACTAATGGATATGTATGTTTGTGTCTGTGCACTTTTCGATTGTTGAAAATTACTGTACATTCTGACAATATTATTTACCAAATAGGGTAGATGGCCCAAATGGCCATCTCTCATTCATAACCTTGCTTATGTTACCCTGGAGAATGTCACAGCGAGCTTGGCAATCTCAAACTGGCATCACGGACATAGTGATGTGGAACGTGCAAATTCCATGCAAATCTGGGCCACAATTGAACCCAGAATCCTGCAGCTCTAAGACAGCAGAATGAACAGCCACAGCATTCTGCCACATATACAGTACTATTGCTAAGCAATCTGAAATCAAAAAACAGGAAATAAACAAGCTAAAGACACAAACTGCAAATTTAGTCTGCTTCAGCACAAGAAAGAAGTGACCCCTCTTCCCACCCTGTACTCATGTGTCTAAATGGAAAGAATATATAAAACATGTTTTGAATAATACTCCAGTGGAACCCCCCTAAACAAATGAAATTCTAATATTTTGAAATATTAGCAAGAAAGCTGACAGGCATAAACACCTACAGTACTTACAGTACATAGACAATAGGCTCACACCTACTCTATACTGTAGTTTCTAGATACAAGACACCATCAAAGCATTTTTTAACGTTTTTGTAAACAAAATATTGTGCAAATTTCACCCCCCAGTAAAAAGTATTAATAATGCACAACAAAGGAGAGCCCAACACAAGCAGCTCAAGGACTGAGTCTGAGATGAAGACATTGAGGCAACATGAAGACATAAGGCAATTCTGTGGAGTGCAACAAAGATCTTTTGTTGATCCAGAGTTCAGAAATAGCTGTTTGCATAAGGACTTTATAGCTAAGTGAGGCTAGGCACCAAACTCGTTATCACAAGAAGCACATCCTCAACCTACAGGTGGATAGTTAGTGCAGTGTAAGCAAGCAAGCAGAGAAAGCACTGTTGCCAGCAGAGTGCTAGAACCCAGAGTTCATCCATTTTCACCTGCATCAATCTTCATGGCAGGGGAATGGAATAGAATCGCCTGGAAAACGGTAATACATTTCATTCACAGTTCCGAGATATAGGACATGTTGGTGCAAAAAGATCTTATCGTATGAGCCAACCAAACAGATATACTGTACAGTTATCTTCCAAAACAAGAAGGAAAGATGTGCCTGCTCATTGATGGTGGGGTCGCTGACATACTGCAAATGTATAGAAGCATAGAAGCAGTCTGTACCTGTGGTATATGGATTGTAGACTCTGTCACTCTCCCGTACAAATGATAAGAATAAGAATAAGAATAAGAATAAGAATAAGAAGGGGTGGAGTGGTGCAGTGCTTAGAATTAGTACCTTACAGCGCTGGAGCTATGGGTTCAATTGCAGACCTGTGCTATCTGCATCAAGTTTGTATGCTCTCCCTACATTTGTATGGTTTTCCTCTGAGTGGCCCACTTTCCTCTCACAGTCCAAAGACATGCTGGTAAGTTACTTGGCTTGTGGGACAATTGGCCCTGGTGTGAGTGCGTGTTTGTGTCTGTCTGCCCTGAGGTGGACTGTTCTGTCCAGGGTGCACCCTGCCCTGTATCCCTCGGTTTCTGGGATAGGCTCCGGCCCCTCCGCAACCCTGTGTTTTGTAAAAAGATTAGAAAATCGATGGATAAGAAAAAGATAAACTCTTAAAAGTCAAGTCTATGAAAAAGACACAAAAGTTACGGCTGTTCAGAAACATCTGTCTTTGATAACCAGACATTGCTCAGGATGGCGTCTGGAGAGTATGATGGAATACCGGGTCAGGGGGTTAGTAATCATATCATCACAGCTCCAGTGTGGTGCTTCTGCTGTGAACTACACAGTTTCTGCCTGTACCTGAAAGAGCTGAAAGAGCTCAAACAGCAATCACTTGAACAGGCTGCTCGGGAAGTCTGAGCTATTGCTGCAAAACAGCAAAGAGAATGATGTTGATATCACAATTGTTTGCAGAAATAACTTGGAATTCAGGCATAGATATATACTCTATAGGATAAAAAATATCAGAGAATTCCCATATTTCCCGTATACTGTATATTTCAATTTTAAAAGAGTAAAATAGCAATGACATTTGAAATACAGATCTGGTGAAAAACAAATAGAATACTTGGCCTTTAGCTTAGGATCTCCAGTGATTTTGTTTTTCTTTCTGCAAGAACTCTTAATTACTTAAGCTAACAAGAATCCCCAGTCATATTATCTGAATACAAGTCCTAGCTTTTTTCGGCACTGCAGATATGGAGAGGTTTGACTTTATAATTAATCCTCTCACAGATGCCATGTTTCATAACATCCAACAATTAGTCATGTACATTCTTTCAATGACCAGGTAGGTATCTTGAAACTGAATCACTGCACCAAGATGATTTAATGGGATTTTTTTCCCCAAAGTTTAAACTGTCTTACAGATAAATGGAAACACTTGTTCAGGAAGATCAAGTGGTGGTTTACCTCTGAAGGACAGATCCAGGTTTGTATTTACAAATTCTTGCTTGGAAATCAGCCCCCCTGAATGCGATGTTTGTGTTTGTGATGATAATAATTCCTAACACTTATATAGCGCTTTTCTGGACACTCCACTTAAAATCCTTTACAGGTAATAGGGACTCCTCCCCTCCACCACCACCAATGTGCAGCATCCACCAGAGTGCACAAGTATGCTCACTACATACCAGCTGTCAGTAGGGAGGAAAACAGATTGATGAAGACAATTCACAGATGCAGATTATTAGGAGTCTGTGTGTATTGTTAGTGAAAGTTGCACCAAACAAAAAAGCTGTCAATTTCTATCCTGAGGAACACACTGAAACCTGGATGACATTTTTCTTAGACTCTATATAGCTGAGCTTTGAGATTTGACACTGCCGGCAAACAAGAACCAATAAGGTAGGACAGACAATAAGATCCACAGCATTCAGGGAGTCAGAAGGTTCAAGTCAACACATAAGGAGAGTTCTTAAAATGGTAGATTCAATCGAAATGAACTTTGAACATGGCACCTGTATTAAAGTAAACTAATAAAAGTGTTGATATATTTTTTTGCACATTTTCTGCACCGAAAAATATTGCAAAATGAAGTGAATCTTCAAAAAATGTAAAATCATCAGATTGTCACCTCAATATTAAGTTTCAGCATCTCTGGGCACCACGTCTGATATGATTATTAAAATGTTTAAAAATCCTTGCTGCAGTGCGGAGATAGTATCGGCAATGTATTGAGTCAGCTTCTGGTGGTTTGTAAAACATTACTCTTGAGCACGTGCTGTCTCTAGGTACCACGTTTAGCTTCTGCAAAATGTCCAGCAGTACATGATGTAATGTCATCCTTGAACTATGTGTGTGGTATAGAAAGAAAGGGTGAAAAAGATATACTGTATATTTTTTACCTTTGTACGAGGAAACTGTATTGCCTTATCCATTCGAAATTCAGTTAATCACCCTACAAACTTCATAACGCAAATAACTTTTGAGACTAAGAAGCCATCGAAAATAACAAAAGGCAGTCTTAACACCTGCTAATTTTGTTGATACTATGTAGCACTCATGTAGCTGATTGATACAGTATATCCAAAGAAACGTCTATTAACAAAAACAGATAAGAATGGAAAATTCCATTTTATAGAGTGGTATAAACAAATCTAATTTGAATAATTTTAGCAGTAATGACTGCATAATAAAAAACTAAGTATAGAGATTATAGTAAATACTGTACTTGTTCAATTGCTAGTGGCTTATGTGTCTAAGGAGCTCTTCCATCCATTTAATTGACATTTCTCCAGGCTTGGTAGGATTGAAGCTGAGAAAATGCTCAAGTTACAGTTTTTGGATCAGCTGGGGAGAGTTGGCTGCTGATGCAGGGGATATTGCAGCACAGGGAGAATGGAGGTGTCACGATTGCAATCCCTCCCCCTTAAGGGCACTCCGGCTCCTTCAAATTTTACCTGATCTCCTGCACCTGCCTCCTGTTCCAGTCTCCCCTTTAAAAGCCAGATGATCCCACCATTCCAGGCTCAGTATTGGAAGATGGACGCCACAAGGCTTGCCTATTTTCCGGGTTGTCCGAAGGCAGGCCTTTTCCCTGGCGTTCTGACCATCTGAGTCCAGGGCTTAGAGCGCCCTTTTTTATTCCCCTGACCCTTCGCCGGATCCCACTCCGGCTTTTAACTTTGTCTCATCTTTGTCACGAATGGACCACCCGGCTCAGGATATTTGCATCCCCTGGATCTCCTACAAACACCCCTCGGACTTGTTTGCTATGGACCACGCCTCCCCGAGCACCGGCGCACCTTGGACACGCCCCCCTGTACTTTTTCCAGCCCTCTATCCTAGTCCTTTTTTCCTCGTGTTTCTCACTCCCCTCAGGATTATGCCGTCTGCATAGGGTCCTGAGCGGCTTGGTGCAGGAGCTACTGATAGTGGAGTATGAAAGTCTGCATTCTGCAGATGAAGCTGGGATAAGGATGACAGGAATATCCCAAGGCAAGAAACATGCTGGGAGTAAAAAAGCAGGGAGGTAAGGACAAAATCAAGTTTGTTGGCCGCTGAGGAGTTAGAGTGATAGAATCAAGGTAAATACTGTAGAGCTAGAGAGATCAGAATACATGAAGGAGGGGTTCGTTTAATCAATCAATCAGTTAATTAATTTTGTTTCTGTGGATTATCCAAAGGATCTGTATAAGCCAATTTCTTAAGATATTTCAGGAAATGTCTGGGTGAGGGCAATAGATCCATAATACATTGTGCAGGGCCTTTCAAACCAAAGGAATCCAAAGAGTTTTACAAATCGGAGGGCTGCCTTTCCAACCCCCACAGAAGAGCACTGCCCACCTGGATGTCACAGCAACCTTTCTGCAACAGGAGCTTCCGGTAAAGAAGTGGGAAATTGCTTCACATCTCTAATTTTTGTTAGGGAGTCCAGATGTTGCTAGCTCACAGTGGAATTTAGTCTGGACACTTTACAGGTTAACACTCTAAGTTATAACAAGTAGTGCCTTAGGGTCTAGGATACTGGCCAAGTACTCAGGACATTAATTTAATGTCTCATTCAAGGGACAGCACTTATGGTACAGTGTCCCCAGTCAACGCACTAGGTCATTAGTATGGGAAATTCAGGACCAAATAGAAGAACATCACCTACTGATCAAGCAACACCAATATACTTTGAAGTGGGCTAGATTTCTATAAGCCTAGTTAGGGGTGATGTGAATGTATTAAGCACAGTATGCTTGACTGGCATCTGGATATAAATGTCAAAGAAATGTGAAAGATCCAAAAAGTGAAAAAAAAACATCTGAATTTCAGCATCACAGACATATAGTAGCATTAAAAATGACAGAAAAATAAAAAATCCAGAGAATGGTCATAGAATGGTCATGAATTTCAGGGGACAGCTGTTTGACGAAGCTGGGCAAAATTAGACTAAAAACTCACTGAAAGCCTTAAAACACATCGTGAGGGTTGTTAATGATGTAGAATACGCAGCTGCTTTCAGGTAGGCATTGGACATAGCACTGTCCAAACTGCATATACTGTACTGTACCATAGTAGCTCTAAAAAGCACCTACTGTAAGCCAATAAGAAAATATGCTGTTCTCCTCCTACCATGAGGTTTTTATTTATTTTTTATTGAGAGACTTGGAGACTGTAGCCACCATAATAAATGAATTTTATATCACAACACCTTCTCTAATTTCTGCAGCAAATTCAGTGACCTGACAGAAGCGTTGGTCTGTAGGGCCCAGGTCATGACACCAAAGGACGTTTTGAGATGTACACAGGCCTGTATGCATGTGTTTCCATTTATTTGTGTTTTTGCCTGGGGAAATGTTGAAATTTTAAAGCATCTCTAAGGAAACAGTTACCCTTTCACAATTCCACAGCATTACTGATACAGTAAATATACTGTAGATACATTATGAGGATGCACTGGGGATATTCATGTTCATGTTCACTTGCTGTATACTATATTAACGTCAATGTGCTTTCAGGAATTAAACATGAGAACTACTGTAAAATGCATCCCTTTTACTCACAAATAATGTAAGCCTTTGCAAAACGGATACAAGACACAGTATGCAAGATAGAAACAAAATGTACAAGTACTGTTCAGGATATTAGCAAAAACAAATGACAACCTTTATATTCCCAATATTCCCATTCATTCTCTACTTCATTCTTTCCAGTTTTTAAACCAACATAATATCAGATGAACAAGAGATCACTGATTGCCTTTTGCCATCTTATTTGGTTTTCTGAAGCTAATTGAGCTCTTTCTTCAAAGGCGTTATGAGACTACCTTCTTCAATAACATGACTGGGAAGCTTGTCCCACTCTCCCACAAACCTTTGTAGAAGGAAGTGAGTCCTGGCCTCTGTTTTAAATGCACCTATCCTTAGTTTTCATCTGTTTCCTCGAGCTTGCATTTCACACTGGATTCTGAAGAAGTCTATTGGATTTTGTCAATATCCTTGAGGATACTGAATGTTTTGTTCAGGTCTCTCTAATCTTTTTTGTATCAAGGCCTTTTGAGCCTTTTTGACACAGCTCCCCTTGATTTTAATTCTGCTTTTGTATCTATGTATTCCAATATTTGGTTTGCCCTTTTGTTGTTTTCATACAATGCCTAGATGAGTCAGAATTCAGTACACACCAAAGAGTGTATCCTGATTTGTGGATCAGGGCTGTGTGAGTGTGGAACAAGCTACCCCGTCATCTTGTTGAAGTTGATCCCCTGGCTTCTTTCAAAGTCAAATTCTGAAAAAACTGAGGTAAAAATTCAAGGATTAAATGGTCAAGGATTAAAGGAAGTTTGAGCTTTTTGGACCTGCTTTTGAGTGTCAAGTTTGATGTGAAACAGATTAAGCTCATGTTGAGAAAATACTCATGGCCATTGAGAAATACTGTAAAGATCTAATATTTTTTTTACAATATACTGTAATAATATAAAAATATCAGTATTATTATAGAATTATAGAACAGGGTTTGAAAGACAGGAATTTTATATAGAGAAAAATTCATAAACCTCCTGTCTGAAGTTCACAAACTTCATAGTACATTACAGGAGGCATCTACTGTGTAAGTGTTGCCAGGAGAAGATCTACAAAACATTTACTATAGGGCTGTAAATAAAAGTTATTCTCATGTTTTCTGGACTTACATTATTTATGACATTGCTCTGTGCAATGCTATTACAGTATGCTTACTGTGTAACATTTTTAAAATGTTTTAAGCTAGAACATCATCCACTTTATAAATGTTATCACGTGATATGTATTGTCCCCATATCATCAAGAGTCAAATTATATGTGGACATAAATTTATATACAGTATAATGTCCATTTCGCTAGTCAAAGTTAGGTAATAATCATGGTCATGTGATGCTGATGGACCCAAATAAGGCTGAAGCAGCTGTCTGATACCAGTAAAGTTGTACACAAAAGGCAGAATTACAAGTCTTTGAATGATTCCACCCCCACCCCCTCAATACTGTGAAACACCAAGATATAATATTAATTCCCAGTATTCATAGTTACTGCATGTTATTTAAAGTACACTATTATTTTGAATGGCATATATAACATGCTTTATATAGGAACGTTCTTAAATATGACCTTGATTTGACTTAATTATTGAGTGAAATTGACTTGACTTTGATTTTACTATTGGGTGAAATACATTTAAAACCATTTGCTATCTGGCTTTCTATAGCAAATCACTAGCTTATTTTAAAGAGAGCCTTGATTGTATTTATTTGAAATTAAAAACATCTTTCTGTCACACAGAAAGTGCATGTACTGTAGTGATAAATTATTTTGCCTAATTTGACTTTCATTTTAGTCTGGCTAAAATTTAAATTGGCTTAAACATTCAGAAAAACAATGAGAATTTATGCATGCCAGCCTTGATCTGGTGTAAGACAGATCAATAACGGTTATAAAACTTTTAAGTGCTTTTTAACCTTACAAGATCTTGCTGGAATGAAAGGTAATCAATACAAACACACAGGAAAAAAAGCATATGATTCATCATTTTTTAAATCTTCCCTAAACTCACATTTTAAATGTCAGAAAAATCAGAACATGAACAATCATTAGGGTCAAGAACCTCTCAACATTTTAAGCAATTTTAGAGAACATTGAATATTTAGGTAATCCTTATGTGTGAAATGTCTGAGAGGTAAATTACAACTACTGAAAGTAATAAATCACAGCTAGGAAAGAATGAACCCAGAGTTAAAAGACATGCAGCAAAAGAAGCATAAAGAAAAAGATAAAAACACGTGTAAAAATAATGTGAGAATAAACAACGCCTCTGGTATAAAATAAACTGCTGGTTAATATGGATAGTCAGTTGGTTTTCTTGACTCTTTAACATGTAGCTGTGTTCAAAAGAATTGTATGCCTGTTTCAGGGTTAAGATAGAATTCAGAAAACAATACCCTAGCCCGTTTTCTCTTTGTCATTTAAGACAACAGAGTATATGAAATATACAGAGATTTCCTAGTTAAATAACATACGAACTTTGCTGGTTTGAGTTGCCTTCTCTCATCATGTTTTTTCAAGAATCATTACAGTTTAATGCACAGAAAAAAAACGTTGATATATAAAATAAGCAGTTCCTTGGTTTACGGCTATTATATGATAAGGAATGGTTTAATTTGGAACTATGTGCTACCTTTGTCATTCCTTATAGCAAAGCAGTGAATTCATGCTGTCATTTTACCTATCTGCTCCAAAGAACAATCTAAAGGTAATTGTAATTATTTGTCTATCGATACTCACCATGATTGTATTAGAACTTTCTGTATATTCTGCAAAGGTCTGCAATTTAACATGAGAGGTAATTTGAACAATCAATACTTAGAATCACTCCTTTTATTTCACTTTTAATAACTTTAAATTTGTTATATATAATTAGTAATGGCAGAAGTATTCATCCATCCATTTTCTCCTATCCAAACAGTATTAATCTTCTAAAAAAATCAGATCTGAGTAACTGAAAATGGATAGATTTTTTAACATTTATTATTAGTAACATTTCTTAATAAAAATCCATTATGAAGAGTGATATTTGCAAAAAAATAATTCAATATAACATATTAATTAACAATACGATAGTTATAGCAAACAGAAGTGAACTTTGGGATCAAGACTGACGGACACCATGTTTGATAAAATACAAAGGTCTTGTTCATCAATCCATCCTCAGAGGTGTTACTTAGAATTAATGTATATAAAAAATGAATACTTTCATCTCATGGGCCCAACATTTTGGACACCTATGTTTTGTCACATGCAAATGGTTAGTAGCCATGCTTATATGATACTTGTATTGCTAACGTATTGACAAACCAGGATATGGATTCACAGTGAAATGTGCTTGTGAAAAGACCGACCTGTAGAAGCTACCATTTTGGATCACACCCATGCCAAGGTGTAGCCCTGAGCCAAAATGGCTGCCAAGTGCAAAGGTGTAGTGCGGGGCACTACCTCAGGCAAGAGGGAATGGAATGAGAAAAGGCCAGTCAGGATAGGCTGGCTGTGAAACCAGCCACACCTCTGAGTACGATCAAGAAGCCTGCATGAGGTCAAGAAGAGAGGTTCTGGAGTGTCCACGCAAGGAAGTGAGTGAGACTTAATCAGGTGTACTCAGCCTAGTGCACTCAACTACAGTAAGCCATACATTCTGATCTTCTTTCTTCTAGTCCCAGTGAGGTCTTCACGCAGTTGTATTCTGCCAGTCTGCTGTTCACCTCTGCTGTGTGTACAGTACTTGAAATGCCAACATGTCTGAGCATCCTCATCTTATCTCTGCACAGGGGGCAAAAACATTGTCCAACAACAGCAGGACACATCATAGTGGTGGCAAACTTGGATGGGAAAATGAGGGGGTTTCTGACAGCTCTGTATCTTCTTATCTTCGGCTACCTCAAGCTTTCTCAAGTAAACCTCATTTCTATTACTCTTATTTGCTGCTTGTCTGCAGGGTGACCCCGATGGGATTCAACCTCACCCAGCTCCAAGCACCACTCCCTAGAAAGAGGATAACTCTGCCACACCAAAACACCAAGTCCTCTTCCACGGCATTGTTTTGATCTGTTTTTGAGCTGATCTTCTTTTGTTCCACTGACCATAGGCTCATCCCACATATACAGTATTACACTGTTTCCGCCTTTTCTACCTCACCCATTCCCCTTGCCTTTCATGAAACATTGGGTTGAAAAACCCCTACCTCTGTTTCTGTTTTACACCTGTCTGACTAGCATCCTCCTTTGTTCTGTTGGTTTTGTTTGATTCACTCCTGGGCTCTTCCACAACCTATTCTGGTGTCCATTCCTGGCCAGTTTTAAGCACTGGTGTTGCCTTCTTGACACTTTGGTCCTGAGATCCCAGCAATGCTATTAAACTGTGGATTACTGTAAGAAATGTGATGGGCACCTGTAGATGTCCTTTTCCCTAAGAAAGAGCCAGCCTCTTAATGATACACACCAAATGACAGACGCTACTACTTTCTCAAGTGCAGTTATGAAAATATAGTCTTGGCAGAAGGCCAAAATGAAAGCAACAGAGCCTGAATTAGGTGCTACTGCTGTTTCACCTCTCCATCATGAATGAGTCCTTCAGATCCCCCACCAGACTCTCTCTCATGACTTTTCAATGCAGAATATAAATATAGGCAGCAAGAACATTAAATACAAGCTTGAAGAAGCAACTTAAGAAAAAGACTTACAGTACAGTGGAACATTAAATACAAGCTTGAAGAAGCAACTTAAGAAAAAGACTTACAGTACAGTAGATGTTTACATTGGCATATCATTTACATCTTCTGCACAATGTAGGGAGCATTTAAAAGACAAAGAGAATGGTAGGATATGTGGTTTAAATTACTTAAAATATATTTATAAATTATTAAAGTTTAAATTTAAATTAATAGATGTTATGTTAAAAGTAGCACTAGTAAGGCCTCATTTAAGACTATTAAGTATAATTTTGATCAGCACATTACAATAATTATGATGTTTTGAAAATAACAACCGTATATATTCTCACAGGCTTAAAGTATTGCAATGACAGGTGTAAATGGATGTTCTACAATGACAAACTGAACAGCCTTTTATTTAGACTTGAACTGAGAGGACCATGAGGGGAACTGATCTAAGCATCTAAAGATGTCGTCTTCAAAATCTGCAAAGGACACCAGTAGAAATTTAAGGGATGTGCGTTTAAAACTGAGAGCAGCAGGCGCTTCGCTACCCAAAGGGTTGTGGGAGTGTGGATCAAGTGATGCCCTGGCTTTTTTCATTAAATGGCCGGATGAGATCCTTGGATTAAATAGCTATCAGCAACCAAATAGGTCCTATGGGCCAATTGGTAATCTTCCTTGTGTTATTACTGTATGTGCGCAGGCTTCTCTGACACTGTGAGTATAGCTTCACTGTGAAAGCAGAATCCTACTGCCTACAGTACAGTAAATTCCCTTTAGTGATGGAGGCACCAGCTTTGTGTACTAAGGTCTTGTTTACCTTACTGTAGGTCACATCCAATAGAGAACACATCCGGTCAAAAGGGAAGGGGAATTTGGTTAGGATGCTTGATAATAGCAGAATGTTTTTAGGAGATTTTTTTAAAAATATAATTTGCCACTCCTATCACTAGCAAGTATCTGATAAACTGAAACAATTACCTCAAAGTTGTAACAGCAAAGTATGCAAACTGCAGCGGTAGTTTCCCCTCTGGATTTAAAACTGTCAGACTGTTCATTACAACATAATAAATGCCATAAAGGTTTTCAGATAATTGTGTACAGACTTGTTTTATTCACATGCTTTGCATATATATACTATTACAAGCAAAAATACATTTAGATTTTTAATTATGGTTTATGTACTCCAGTAATAAATTAATTATATAAAAATAACCATACACTGATGTGATTTATGTAAGACCACAATTGTTCTTAAATAGAAAATCAGCTGGAAGACCCTGGAGAATTAGTAGCTTCCACTCCTCCTTCAATCTGAATATTGCCTTTGGTGGATACTTTGTTCTCAAAGGCAGTCTGGGAATCTCAATTAGATATGAAAGGAATGTGTACAGGAGGTAAGACAAATGTGATCAGAGTTCTGGGAAGGAAGTGTGTGGTCAGCATCTTTTGCAAAATCATCATTTTTCTTCGCATGATGTTTGTATGAGCTCTAAGCAGCAAGAAAACAAGCTCAGTAGTGTTTCTCCAAATTTTACCCATGTAATGATAGTATTCCTATTTATATAATTCTATATTTCCACAACTTTATATTCAGATACCCCAAAATTCTCAAAAAAATGTAGTCTTCTACAGTATACATACAGTATGAATTCCTACACTGAAATGTGATAAAAAGGAGCAACACATTTCAGAACTACGTTATCTACTCCTCACTGTGGGATTAACCTCTGTTAGTTAGTTACAGTAACGTGTACACTAATGCTGCTCCCAACTTCAGCATATGCAGTATAAATCCCCCTGGTTGTTTTACAGATAACCAATGAGTTTGTCAGTGCCTTTAAGAATTCTGAATACTTGTTCAGGTTCCCCTCATTTAGTTTTCTGTTTTAAACTAAAATAACAGCCAGTCTGTGTAGGACATTTCCTTGAGCCCTGGAATGTACCCTATCAGTCTGCTCTTTTCTCAACTGATTACAGAGCAACATACTGTAGTCTTTTCCATAAGGCGGTGACCAAAATTGTACAATCGCAGTCTAAAGAAGGTCTTCCTAGCACTGATTACAATTGTAACTTAACATCCCTTGATTTGAATTCTATGCTTTTCAATATATTTACTAACATCCATCCATCAATTTTCTAACCCCTTCCAATTCAGGGTTGTGAGGCACCTAAGCCTATCCCAGCAAGCAGTCGGCGCAAGGCAGGGTACACTCTGGATGGGATACTGTTCCAACACACACACACACACACACACACACACACACTCATACCAAGGTCAGTTTCCCAGAAGCCAATTAACCTACCATTGTGTTGGAATGTGGGAGGAAACTGGAGCACCTGAAGGAAACCACCACTAACATGGGGAGAACATACTAACTCCACACAGATAGCACTCCAGGTCCAGATTTGAACCCAGAGCCCCATCACTGCATCTAGCAACTGTGTCTAATCCCCATATCTTAACATTCAGTTTTTAATTACTTCCCCACATTGCCTAGGAGATGCAAATGATGTGTCAACATAAACACCTAATTTTTTTGGATTAGAAGCCTCTTACTGTATATCTCAGCACCTTCTTATTTTGTATTTATAGTTTATGTTTTGAATGTAAAACCCTGTACTTTAAATGTCATCTGCCAGGTTTTTCTCCAGTCTTTTATCTATATTTTATCTAAATATTTAGCAATTTCAGCTGTTGCTTCTACAGTGTTTGCTAATAGTTTAGTATCATCTGCAAACGGAACTAGTTTATTAATTATTTTGGAATCTAGATCATTGTTACAAATAAAGCAGAGCAGTGGTCCGTGTACAGTTTCCTGTGGTACTCCACTAATTTTTTACCTATTGATTTCACTTTAGGTACTACCTGTACCCTCTATTTTCTCTTTAATAAGCAATTCTCAGTCCAAACGCTTGTGTTTCCCTGAATGTCTTCATGATTCATGATTAACATGTTTAGGAGGAAATTCATCAAAAGCCTTATGAAAATCTAAATACACCACATCATACTGTATGTGCACGTAGACAGCTGCGTCAGCTGTGGAGCCTTCTTCGTTGTGTTTCTTGCCTTCTCTTTTCAGCATGGAATAAACCTTTACTTGTTCTTTCACATCATATGTGCTGTGTATCTCCATTACTGTTGTTGCCTGTTCCAAGAAATCTACAGTAAGTTGCTGGTTAGGCCTGCTGTACTTTTCTATATCCATGCTGGCTGTTTTCTAGGATGTTATTTCCATTTAAGTGATCCTCTAGTTTAGTTCTTATAATTATTTCCATAACCCTACATATAACAAAAGTCAGAATTTGTGGTCTTAAATTACCTGCCTCGGTTTTCTTATCATTCTTCTTCATGGGTAAAATGAACGATTCTTCAGTCCCTGGGTCCTACAACTTAAATGACTGTTGGAAGAGTTCTGTCAATAGCCCCTGAATACAACATTTATTCCTTGAGTATAATTTGCACTCAAAACACTTCTCCACCTCCTTTTATGCTGATACTACAAAACTTTGTTCTTTCACTGCCTGAGTCATGTGAACGTCTGAGTGAAAAGATCTTTATATACAGTATATCTAGATATATTTTACTTAATCCTTGATGGTTCTTTTGCGGTTGTAGTACTGAACGTTTTATTATTTATTTTAGCCTCCATTTTTATAATCCTTTTAATTTCTCTATTGGCCTTTTAGATATCCTGCCCTTTATTTTGCTTGTAATTCATTGCATTCTTTTCCCTTAACTGGAAATACCTTAAATATTATAAAGCACTTTCTTTGTCCTCATATAATTCCTAATTTATTTGTTTCCTACTGTAATTGATTTGTTGGGCCTTGTGTGTTTGCTTTCAGAAAAGTATCAACCTGGCAACTGCGGGATGTTTTTGTGACTGCTAATTGTACATATTGATTTTACATTTTTTTTCCTCTGTTCGCTTTGCTATTGATTAAAAGTATACATCTTTGCTCCAAGAAAAAAATCAGTTCCTCAGTTCAGTGCTTTAAAATGTTTTTAAAAATTTTAAAAATTTTGTATGTACAAAAATGTTTATTATTTCTAATATCCAGTATTCTTAGACAAGTGCAAACCTTTTTTTTATCTCAGGTTATTTTTTGAAGCCATCTCCCCACAATATTAATACTGTACGTCAAGAACAACACTGCAACAACGGAGAGCTTGGTTTACTCTTATAAATACGGAAGTCTTGTTTTTCGATCTGCCAGTCTCACTCTTTACACCGAGTAACTTGGCAGGAAATACAAGTGCTAACTGAATTTCTACACCCACTGGAAAATGCTAACAGAGAGCCGTCAGAGTTAAAAGGTAATGAACACAATAGAGTGTGATATATGTTATAAGACTGTCAGCTACCGCAATGTCAGGCGATATTGTGCTCCTGTGTCTGGATGCTGCCTGACCAATGCAGAGCTCTTGACAAGCAGTACAGCTCAGTGACCAGCTTAGGAGGATTTCCAGTCAATCAAACTTTATTTTATCGTTCTGGGATACATGAGAGGTTGTCAGCAGCTCAGAAAAGAGACTTGAGAAGTGGGAATTAAGGTCACACACACAGTCACAATAAAGATTGTTCATGTCATCCATAGCTGAAAACTCTTAAAAATTAATGTGTAGGTTAGCACAGGTCTGGGGGATTCCTGGACCTGATATACCTGTACCTGTAAAGCAGAATAACAAAAATGATTATAGTTTAGTACTTTACTGTTCTATGTAATTTATGCATACACCTTTCATCGCAATCTTGTATGTTGTGTTGTCAAAGAAACATGCATTCTTAACTTTACCCACTAGTACACTCTCAGGAACAAACATTATGGATCTCTCTGGGCAGCAGCAAATTAGTTACCCCCCCACAACAAATAAATATTTTAGAAGTTGTTGTTAGTAGTATTATATTGCACATTTTGCATATATTTTTATTTAAGATATGAACATTGTGGAGCATTTTCAACCCAGGTTTCTGGAAATATTTTGTGCCTCCAAACTACGTCTGCAAACAATTGTCTTTTACTCCCAATTGATGACACTTTTTATTATTTTTTTCTCCAAAAACTAGAGACTCTGGCATTTTGTCTGTTGACAAATTCTGCTCAGTATGCAGTGAGTCACTATATGATCTGAGGCAAGAAAGAGGGGTGGTGTGCCTATACATATGTCACAGTGGCATGTCTGAGCTGCACTGCACAACAGAAAGTGGTCAAGCAGAGAGTCCATATGCCTTTCTATACTGTGTGGTTCATTACAGTTTGGCTAGGATACTGTTCTTCTAAAAAGCATGTAAAGGTAGTTACAGTTTTAAAATTCTCAATTGCATATTCATGTGGCATTTGGAAAACACGTCTGTGCTTCAGATTGGATGCCCTTAAGTGGGAAACTATTTTGTTGTTACTGCAGTAACATTGAAAACACATAACACTGTCTCCAGGGAAACTGTTGCTTGTAAATGTTGGTCCCTGTAAACTTACAAGGTGTATCTGAAAACAAATGTCGACTTTATCTCTTAAATGCTATTGTTACCAGCAAACTGTGTGTATAGACACTGGTTTTCAATCAATGTTAAATCAGAGATGTTATCCTAAATTGTAAAATCCATATTTAAGACTTTCTTCAAAAAACAATTTTGGCTGCACTGGCATGTGAAAAGATCCCATTACACTGGAATCAGTCCAGAGAAGAGCAAGCAGATATAATTCTGTGCAAAGGCTGTAGACCCAATCAGGATTTACAACATACAATAATCTCCTAAATTATTGCCACCCTTGATACAGATGAGAAATAAGGCTGTATAAATGAACAAATGAACACATGTAATGACCTACTTTGTATGCTCAAAAATATGAAAAAACTCATTTTATTTCTCATAATGATAAGTTTCAAAATTATTGGCAATAGATATACAGTATAAAGAAAATCAAACAAGGTTAAATCTGCATTAACATTCAGTGTTTTTATGTTTATCTCCGTTCTAAAGAACTATATTGCAGCCTTCAGGGGCTTCTTGGTTCACTGGGGTTTCAAAATGAGGTAACACACATGCAAAATCCCATTATCATCCATCCACAAGGGGAAAGGCAAAGAACTCACAAATGAAAAGAGACAAATGGTTGTTGACCCTCATATATCAATAAATAAATCATAAAAAACATCAATAAAAAATAAACTACTGATTATTAGGGCAATAATTAAGTAGTTTCAATCACTGCGACAGTTGTAAATGTGCCTAGTGTTCCTTGCCCCCCTACACAATAAGGAGGATGGTTTGGAAGGCAAAGAAAATCCCAGGTCCACACTTAGAGAATTACAAAACATGGTTGCACCTTGGGATCACTTAGTCTCCAAATCTACAATGAGATGCCACATTGATTGCAATAGACTATTTGGAAGGGCTGCCGGAAGCAAACCTTTATGTAGAATAACTCGGTATGGTGGTGGATCATTGGTGTTATGGGGCTGTGTTGCTTCCACAGGCCCTGGCGGTGTCACGCCTTCATCCCACCACATTCTCACATGGAAGCGCACTCGCGCTAATCACACTCCAGCCCTGAGCACTTCTGCTAAACGACATTCAGCCAACCACGACGCTCCACCAATCAGCGCACCTTCTCCCTCGCACAATACTTAAACCCTCCAGAAGCCCCTGTTCTTTGCCTGGTACTGGTTGTTCTTTGGAGCTCCTGCCTCACCTTTGTTTTAGGATTCTACTCTCTCCTCGTTATGAACCTTGGATCTTTCCTTCCACCACATCTACTGTCTTGCCCTTTTTGGATTGGAAGCCTTCTCGTTGACCTACACCTTAAGACTTCTGCCTTACTTTCTCCCGGATTGGACCTTTTGTTATGAACCTCGGAACTCGACTCGGACCTCGCCCCTCGCCTTGCCCTCATTCCCTCTGGAATCTTCTCCCTCATTTCTAGACCCCCCTAAGGTACCGCATAGGGTTCATCTTCCCGTTTGCTCAGTGGGTCACTCGTGACAGGCGGCCTAGATAAGGTCATCTGCATCATGAACTCTACCAAGCACCAGGGCACTTAAGCCACAACCCTGGTAGCTTCTACCAGGAATCTTAAACTTGGTCATAAGTATATCTTCCAGCAAGACAATGGCCTCAAGTACACCTCAAAATCCACAAAGAAATGGTTAATTGACTACAAAATCATCATTTTGCAATGGCCAACACGCTGTTCTGACTTGAGCCCCATTGAAAACGTGTGATTTGAACTAAAGAGGAAGTCCATTAGCACAGACCAAAGGATATCAAGGGTCTGTAAAGATTCTGTTAGGTGGTACAGTATAAGATCCCTCCCAAAGTGTTCTCCAATGTCATGAAACATTATAGAAAATGGCCCAGTTTTGTTATCTTTGCAAGGGGAGGGTTTTATTAATTAATTTTTTGGAGAAAATTCATTTATAGAATCTGAGAAATGTGTAATTTCGGTTGATTCAATAATATAATTAATAAAGTATTATATGTTCCACTTTTTGGTAAAATGTAATATAAGTCATTACCTGTTTTGTTTATTCTATACAGCCTTTTTGTTCATCTCCATGAAGGGTGCCGATAATTTTGGAAGTGATTGTATGTATATGTTATGAGCTTTTAACAATTTACTCAAAGTGTTTAATACTATTTCAAAAATGTTGACCGTAACAGTATTAGTGCATTATTATCTTATTTTGGTTGAGAAGAATTCCAGATTGTTATTTAATGATCTTTAGATCAGATTAATGAGAATCTTCATAAACAAGATCACCAAAACTCAAGGCAATGTATACTATAGGAGAGAGGGCAGTATGAGGTGTTGTAGTAGGTAATCCATCAAGTTTATTAATTAAATCTAAATGACTCATTGTCAGGTGATACTTGATTCTCTTTATTAACATCATTTGTTTCTCTGTATAGTGTACAGTACATCTATTATGTTAAAAGGTATTTTTTATATTACAAATACAATCCTGTAAAGAGATTTTTAGATGAAAACTCAATGGTTAACATTTCAGTGGAAAGTAGTATGGAACTGTGGTTTTGCACTAAAAAGGAAAACTGCCGAAAAGTGCAGAATAATGCCAACAAAAATGTAATGCAATGTACTTTCTGGGGCTTAAGGGAATGCCATACACTGACGGGCTGATGAGAACTTCTTAGGCTTGAACCTAGAAGACCACAAGAGTCCTGAATCAAAGCATTCAGAGCACATTGACAAAGCAAATGGACTTCTTCAGGATCCGAATCAAAGGACACCGGTGGGGATGTGAATTTAACAAGAGAACAGGAGAATAGGAGAACAGGAGGCAATTTTCTACACTAAGGGTGGTGGAAGTGCAGAACAAGCTACCAAGCCATTATATCAAAACTGTGAACTGATACCCTAGCTGGATATGCTCTTGAGAGGACCTGGCTACTATAACATTCACATTCACAAGTTCATCAGTCAACCAAGCAAGTTAAATAGGCTGAATGACTGTGATTTGTAACCTTTCTTATATTATGTTCGTATCAGGACTGGTAAAATTTCAGCAAGTTTTCATATTTTGCTAACAGGGGAATTATATATTTTTCACTAAGTCAATTTATCTTTGCAAGTTTCCAAACCAAGGTTTGCTTGGTTTTCTATAGAAACAAATAACTTGGTGCAACTTAGTGGCTAGAACTGTAAATGTGACGTCCTTAGTGTAGCTCCATGAAATGTATATTTAATTTAATAAACAATGTGATGTGGATTTGGAGATGTACTGTAAGTGATGACACAAAGGGAAAGCCAAGATATTTCTATACATTATGCTGAGAAGGATTGTTCTCTTGAATAAGCCACAAAAGAAGCAAATTGTGGCAAAAAATGCACTTGGGCATCAGTATGTTTCTTAGGTGTTAGAAGCAGCCTTTAAATCTTTAGAAACATATGCCTCAAAGCTCGAGTTTGGCTCAAAATGGAAGACATGCTGAAAAATTAACAACCCAACAATTTAAAGTGGATGAGAACAAAGTCCATTTATGTACTTCAGATTCAGAGCAAAAGACCTTTTTTTCTGTTAAGCATTTCTCTCATGTGGGGTGCTGGGAGGCAACATTACAAATCATTAGCACAGCAGGATGTTTTCACATCTCAACCTTTATCTTAGATTAAAAAAGTGTTCAGAAAATCTCCTGTGTTTTAAGAAAAAGGGGTATTAAATAAAATAAATCACTGTAGCAGACACAGGTGTAACAATGCTGAAGAAACATACAGTAAGCCAGACAAAAATAGTGCAAAAGTTGTCTGTTTACTAAAAGTGCTCTGATGTGAGAAATATATTTACAAAACGGAAAAGAGTAAGTATTCATTAAAAATAACTTTCTCCGGGGAATTTGCTACTAGCAGTTTTAAATGTATCATGCCTAAAATAAGTCCAAGCTGTGTCTCAGCATACAGATAAGACTAAGACTAAAGTAACCATTATACCATGAGTGCTACAGTAAGTTAAATTCCCTAAGCTCTTTCCCCCTCCTAATCTCCTCCTCCTGGGCAGATAAAAGCTCACTTAAGACAGAGGTGAGTGTGGTTCTGTAACTCAACGTGGGGTGGGGTGGTAGCTCTGTGGGTAAGAATCTGAGCCTGTGGCTGGAAGGTTGCCAGTTTGTATCCCACAGCTGGTAGAGGAATCCTACTCCATTGGGCCCCTGAGCAAGGCCCTCAACCCCAACTGCTCCAGGTGCGCCTTATAAATGGCTGACCCTGCGCTCTGACTCTAAGCTTCTCTACCTGTCTGTGTGTCTCATGGAGAGCAAGTCGGGGTATGTGAAAAGACTAATTCCTAATACAAGAAATTGTATATGGCCAATAAAGTGATCTTATCTTGTTTTCTGTAACCCAATGCAAAATAGCAGAACAGATAGAAGACAAAGAGAACACAAAGGATCTACAACAGACAAATAAAAATAACATTTTATCTATAGTAAATGAGAAAACTGATATTAGTAACAATAATTAAAGTAGATATACTATAGTAGATATACAAATGAGACTCAGAATACCCTTTAGTAAAGCCTGTCTGATTGTGATCTACAGTACTAATTTAGTCATAAAGCCTTCCAACTAGTGTTATCAAGATTTTGGTATACATTGTGGCATCAGAATAAATCAGAGAAATGGGTCGATAGCTTTTATATAGTGCAGGTTATGTATCTTTTCTTAATAAAAGATAAAATCTTTATTAACACAGCCCTGAAAAGAGCTTTTTTTCAACAGCAGTTCATCATATTTCTAGAGAAACAGAACCTAATTGGTCAAAAGGTCAGATAAAACTCTGGAGTGAGGCCATTAATACCAGGTGATTTACTTTTTGTCATGTCCTGAGCCACCTATTTTAGCTCAGACAGGTGTATCCAGTAGTTGCCTCCAGTATAGGTGCCTCTGCAAGAGAACGCCAAGGCTAATGGAGCAAAAATGGATTGGACAATCCAAACACACTTTTCCTCACTGTGCTGAATGTCTGAAATGCATAATTTAGAATAAAGTACTTTAGAGTAAGAAATGTGGAGTTTATGTGCTCAGGATCTGACAGTAATACCACCTATGCTGATCTTATGGTAGGAATATCATTAATTACTATGAAATTTAAAAAATGGCTTAGTCACCAGCCATTATGGTAATTTGCATGGATTTACATGTAAGAAGATAGGGACAGTGTCTAAGCAGCACATTTATATCTATATCTCTGCTGACAAGGTTGATTTTTCTTAAGTAGCTTCCTCAGAAAAAAAATTATCATGTCCTAGAACAGCTAACTTGGTTTACAAATCAGTAATTATCCTAAGGCAGGAATTGGGAGGTTGTGTGACAAATACAGTAGAATTATCTTTAATGAAGCTGTTGACTCTCTTTGATCAAATGGAGGAAGGTTTATCTATTACATCTTGTACAAAAACAAAGCATGCTTCCAATTTAGTTTGAAATCATATCTGAAACACTGTATAATAACATGGTATTTAACACCAGCTGGGGGTATAGTAAGATTGATAAGTCCTGGTGATAACAAAACTGATTTATCTCAACAATGTGTACCACAGGAAAAAAGACCTTGGGATGCAAAGATGTAATCAGTCCAGGAGTATGATTTTATTACAGACTCCCCTTTTAAAAAGGTGGCTCCTGGTCTCTGAGCACATAAAAAATCACAAAGGTAACAACAGTAAAGTTCAGGAGGCTGCACTGCAGAATTATTCAAGTCTACAAAAGCCCACGTTCTGTCTGCTGTGATCTCTAACTCTCTCCAGGCGGCTTCCAGCCCAGCTAGCATTAACAACATGAAAGTCATTTATATATCCAAACATATCGCTAATTACATCTATCTGAAAATGTGCACTAAATCCCTTAACCACTAATATAATAATTAACTAACGACTAGCATTTTATGAAACAATTAAAAAATAATAAGATCCAGCTAAAGAAAAGAAGCGCAATGAATTGCAAGCACAGGTAAAAAGAGAAATGGAAAAGAAAGTTGCAATGGATGCTTAAATTAATAATGTCAGATTGGTTAAAAACAGAGGGAGGACATTCAACCCATCTAGCTGCTGTTGTAGTTAGTAGCTACCGTACTTGATCCAAGGGACTCATCCAGCTGTTGCCTGGTGGTTTGATTCACGCCTGCACAACATCAAAGTACTGATACCCCCCACCCCACAATAGAAAGAAAAAAGTCTGGAATCGAATGAGTCTTTCGTGACAAAAAGTTCTCAGTTTTAAAAAACCTAAATATACCATGCTATAATAAAGGTGTGCTTGTAACCATTACTCCAGCTGCTTGTTCAAAGAACTCTAACAAGTTAGTTAAACCAAATGCACCTTCTCCAAATCCATGTTAACTCTTGCCCAGAAACCTACTGTCACACAGATTATCCTCTGTAGATTAAGGATTAATACTTTCGCTCTAAGTGTTATTTTCTGAACCTTACCAAAGACAGCACTGTCACAACCCTCTCACTTAAATGAAGGGGGGATGCTAGGAAAGATGATAACACAATTGTCTACAGCCACAGAGTACTTATACATAGGGGAGTCCGACATAATTATTTGACATCCTCACGAACTCCTGTTAAATAACAAGAGTCCAAACCTTTAGTCTATAAATATTTAGTTCTTATTTTTCACCCTTCTTATAAATAGATACTACATTAGCAATTTTCTAATCAGTTGGTACTATCCTTGTATTGAGTGAATCTTGGAAGTGACCTATGAACCGCATATCTTCTTTTCTTAAGTACAATTAGTAAAATATCATTGGACCCCAGAGAATTCTTTATCCTAAGTGTGTCTTCTACCAGTAACATATCTGCCTCTTTTGCTATAATAATAATTAATATAGAATTTTATTATTTGGTCAGCCTCAATCACCTTGTCTGTTTCTTCTGGTAAACACCTGAGTAAAATAATTTTAACACATCAGTACTTTCCTTTCATAGTTTTAAAGATTCATCCTTTTCTATTCTTTCGCTGGTTTACTTGTTTTATGTACAGTGTGTAAATTATTAATTTTGAACTTTGCAATCTTCTGTCTCTCAGCCATTCTAGTTTCTTTTCTTACCTGTGCCTGTAATTAATTATACTCATTTTATTTAACTGGATCTTGCCCTTTCTCAGACACTTTACAAAGAGCTTTCTTAATTGATTTATCAAACCATTTACTGTAGGTGACTGCTGTTGAGCCTTTGATTCTGTTTCTCTTGGGATGAATCAGTTCTCTGCTTTATGCAGAACAATCTCTGAACCAGTGTTTCCTAATCCTGAAGTACCCCTGTCTCTTCTGGTTTTCATTCCAGCTGCATTCTTTCTCATTAAGCCTATTAAGCCTTTAATTAGAGTATATTTTTTCATCATTGCAGCTCCTAAATGCAATAATGGGGTTAGGAATTAGTATGCTCCTTGTGCCAGATGTTAGGTTTTAGAGCTTCGCCTCACTCTTGGGACCAGTTAAATGACCAGGTGGAAGTTAACTTAGGATCCTAAGAATAAAAGAAAGATTAAAAACCAGAGGAGACCATTGAGCACATCTAGCCTGTTTGGTAGCTAGTAATTAACTGACCCAAGGATCACACTCAGCTGTTTCTTGCTGCTTATTCCACACTCCCACAGCCCTTTGGGTAAAGACATGCTTCCTCTGCTTAATAAAATAGGAAAACAATTTTGATCCGAGATTAAATAGAAATTATTATAGTCCTTGGAAATTAACACATATGAAAGACATACTGTATATCCATAATACCCAAGTGCAGAAAAGTTAAAATTAGGCAACTGGTTAAACATCAGTGATTTTAATTAATTTCAGGGCAGACCAAAAATCTTAAAGTTTGTAGGTACACCTGGACCTCCCAGCACTGGGAAAGACAGTTTAATTGTATTCATTATATGCTGACTTTATATCCATCCAATTCTATTCTTCATCTCTTAAACAATGTCTCCTTCCCCCACAATCTGCATTTATCAACCTTTATTTTGGAGTCGTCCTGTGTAGTTTTAAAATGTGCTTCAAAGCACACCCTTTTACGATCGCACTTAACAGGTCACTCACCCCTTTTTCCTTACTCTATTCTGATTAGATACCTACAGGCATTCCCTCTTGTAGGTGCTCTGACAGCCTGAGTAAGGAAGCAGTCATCAACATCAACCTTTTCATTTTCTGCTGCTAACATCCCTAATGGGTTTTCCCAATTTGTGTGAAGAAAATCAATGTGAGAGTAAGGAAAATGAAATCACTTCTATTGTTAGAGGAAGGATTGTGGAACTCATTCTGAGAGGCTGGCATCCAGTATCAAAACACTGGAAGAAGTGAAGTGGTAGTGACTGGAGACTCTATTCTCAGGAAAACTGCAAATGGGACATGCGTTAGGCACCCTGAGTCAACAGAGGTACTGTATGCCATTCTCTTTAAGCTCAGGCAGTTCATTAGCATCGGGGCCAATGACATTGAGCACAACAGCTGGAATTGCATTCCCTTGGAAAAACTCTCACACACAAAACACAGTAAGTTGTTGCTCACAGCACAACACTGCTATTGTCATGATTGTAAATCCTCCTCTTAAGGGCGCTCCAGCTCTTTCACATTTTAGTTGATTTTGTGCACCTGCCCCCAATCCTGCCCCTCCTTATTTAAGACGGGCGCTCACGCTATTGGAAGACGGATGCCCGGATGGCTGCCTACCAACAAGTTGCCCTACGCCTGTGGCTTGAGGGCATAGGCCTCCTATTGTCATTCTGACCCAGCTGAGCCCGTGGCTCAGAGTGCCTGGCCCTGTCATCCCATTTTTATTCCCTCTTCCTGCACCGGATCCCGTTCCGGTTTTTAAACCTTGTCTTGTCTTTGTCTCGTTTGGATTGTCCGGCTCTGAACTTTTGGACTTCTCCCTGGATTACCCTCTGGACTCCTCTGGACTTGGACGCCAGGACCACGCCCCCCCAAGCACCAGTGCACAGTCATCACGCCCCCCTGTTCGTCAACCTGCCCTGTTGTTTCACAAGCATGTACTTCCATTTCCAGTACCGTCTGCATAGGGTCCTGACCAACGCATCGTAACAGCTACAGTATACCTTAAATCATTCACCTAGATTTGTTAAATTGACTCATCTAGACATGTTACAGTACATTGACGAGATTTATTTAAACTGCCTTTAACACCTCCTAACCAAATATTGGGAGGAACAAGTTGGGGCTGAAAACAGAAGAAAAGAAGCACAATTTTTCAGCTACAGAGCCTTCTTCAAGTGAGAAGAAGAAGGCTCCAGAGCGGAAAGGTACTTTAGTCCTTCTTTTCTTCTCTTTACAGCATGTAAAAAACCTTTACTTGTTCCTTTGCAGCCTACGCATGTTGACACAGCCACCTACTTGAATTACAAATACTGGGAGGTCTATTCAAATCTACAGTATGACTATATATTACATTATGTTTAATTTACCACTTAGGTGAGCCAAATACCCCAAGACCCTCTGACACTCTGAATTATAGATCTGAGAATTAAAGCATGGATTAAAGTCTGGATTAAAGCATAGGTGGCTCGGACCCATGACCAGGTAATGAGGCCTAACTTTTCTGTGCTGCTACTTGCAGAGAGGGGACAGAGTGAATGCATATACTGTAGTGTCAAGTGTTCAAAACCTAAAACAACACCACAGAGAAAGGAGTGTGATGCTTAGTGCTTCATGACATTAGGAAACCTGCTGTGCCATCTGGTCTGCATATTTATAGTCAGGGGTTAATCCTTTGTTATGATACTGACATTCATCTTTGTCAAGGTTATGTGGAAAATGTTTGTTCTTGTTATTGAAAGCATTTTACATAAAAGCAGTTGTGGTGAAAGAGGAAAATATACAAGACATGACAAAAAATAAAATTAATCCCTTTTCACAAAAAGGAACAGCATCAGCCGTATTGCACGGAAAGTGTACAGTACCTGTACCTGTACCTGTACATCCATCTCGTTAAGAATATTTTAACTTCCATAGCTGCTCAAGAAAGCTTTGACTCTGGTGTCAAAATCAAAATCAACACTGGTATACAAACTAGAGTGCTTGCAATAACAGCATTAAAATAATTTTAGATATTTTTCTAAAAATGTTAAAAGGTAGGTTTTTCCACTAGTACTGGAGGTTATTCTACCACTTTCTCCAAAAGCACTGGGAATCATGCAATACTAAGAGACTTATAATCAATGAGGCAGAACACATTTCTTCAGCATTTTCAATAGTGCATTGAAGATGTGATAGAACCAAACTATTTATTTGTAAAAGCACATATATTTGTTATTGCATTACTTTGTAGCTAAGAACTTCATGAAGGCTTTAACACTACACTTAGGTAATACCAACTGAATTCAAATCTGATTTCCTGAAACATTTCTAAATTTTTTCAAAGTTATCAAAGAATTTTACTTATCCCTAATTTATGATTATTACAATGACAGAAAATACAGTTAAGGAAATTGGAGAATTAGGTTTTCTTTAATAATTATAAATTTAGGCTTTATTTTTTTTAAAGTGCATGCAATTCTGAAAAAAATAATACTTTTTTACATCACAAAGAATAGAACAGTATGTATAGTGAAATAACATCTCATGACAGAACACAAAATTCTCAAGACTGCATTCCCGTTCTGTGAAGTTCAAAGAGATTACAGGTTGTTCCACAAATTTTGACTGCAGAATTTGTGTTCAATCTAGGATGGTTTCTGTAGACATTCTATCAACTCAGATGAATTACAGTTATCGTTGATGGTGATTTTTTTCTATTTTATCCATTTATTTTTATACTATTTTATTATACTTATTTTATTATGGTTATAACATAAAGGATAATAGAATTAACTTTTATATTATAGCTCAATATATTTGCTATAGTCAACTGGTGTAACTGAACAGTAACTCTTGGGAATTGGTCATTTTTTTATCCTCTGTACAAAAAACAGCAGTGAATATTGCAGTAAAGGTCAAAAATGGCATGTGCATAAAACATATAAACTAAACCCTTGAAGTGCATCATGGCATTTTAATTTTAACTACAAAGACAGGCCTTTTTTCTGTTTTGAATACTTTAGTCAATTTACTGGACTCTGCATCACTATTAATTTTGGTAGATCTAAGTCTAGCTTTTGACATTGTTGTAAATTGTTTGAAAGAGTGTTGAAAGTTGTCTGGATTTTCTCATCTCTCCATGCAAGTGTCTTTTCTATTTTTCATCTGAAATTGTCATAACCCATTCCGATAGAAGTATCCACAAGTATGCTTACCGATTAAGCTGTGAGTTATTTTTCTACTTAACAATGGTATCAAAGGTTGAAGGAGCAAGGAACTGAACCTTTTTTTTTTCAGTTTTCAAACAAGTATTAAAAATCTTCAAACATTTTGACAAAGTCAACCCCAGTGACTGTCACGATCGTAAACCCCTCCTCTTAAGGACGATCCAGCCCTTCCTTGTTTTATACTTATCTCTCGCACCTTCCTCTGGTTCCAGCCCCTCATGCTACTGTATATAAGCCAGACGTTCCTGCCTATCGGGCCTCAGCTTTGGAAGATGGACGCCCGGAAGCCCGCCTACCCGCGAGTCCAGGAGCGACTCGACGGCACAGGCTTCACAACGGCGTCCTGACAATCTGGGTCCGGGATTAGGGAGCATCTGGTCCTGTTACCCCCTTTTTATTCCCCCGACCCTCCGCCGGATCCTGCTCCGGTTTTTAACTCTTTGTCTGTCAGGATGGATCACCCAGTCTTGGACATTTGCTACACTTATGGATTTGCCACGGACTCCCTTGGACTGTTTGCCTCGGCCACACCTCCCCCGAACACCAGCGCACCGTGGACACGCCCCCTGTTTTCCTTCCAGCCCCCAGCATGCCTCTTTCCCCGTGTCTTCTTCTTCGGATTGTGTTGTCTGCATAGGGTCCTGAAAGAACGCTTCGTGACAGTGACCATCTTCACAATCAACAGTAAAATCATGAAGCAAAGGGCACCAATAAAAACTAGATAGAAATTATATTTAAGTGCCTGAAAACAGGAGACACTTCTTCACCCTAACAGTTGTGGGAGTATAGTTCGAGCTGCACAGCCATGTTGTTGAAGCCAATACCCTGGCTTCTTTCACAAATCAGCTCATGTATATCTTCAGACCTATTAGCTGCTCACTACCCCATGAGCTACATGGATTGATTGGCCTCTTCTTGTTTGCACCTGTTCTCATGTACCTGGGTTTTCAATTTGCTGTTTGGTGGGGTATGAGGAACTGCATTAACAGTGTGGCTGACCCTGAGCAGGTGAATCATACAGTAGGCCCGTCATACAACCACTTCAGCTGCCCCATCACAGCTCAGAAGGAAACACCTACAGTTGAAGAGAACAATTTGAGTATGATGTATTTTTGATAAAGGAAAGTCACTCAATGAGCTCTTTCAGGTTTAGGGGAAATTTGTCTTAAAGTGTTCTGGCGATTATGGGGTGACTCATTCACCTCAACTATTTGTGCAGGTTGAAGTGGAGACTGGTGACCAGAAAACTGTTTGTTTACAAATGGTTTAGTGCAGAATCCTAAAGTCTCTCCTGGAAGCAGATTTAAAAAAAAAAAAAACTAGATAAAGAAAAATGTCCAAAACAAAGATACAAATAGAGGTTTCTTAGAGGAAATGTTGCAAATAAATCAACAAAAAATTTGCACAAAATAATTAAACATTCTATGGCAGAGGGGCTCAAACACAGTTTATGAAGAACGTATGTCTTCTTTTTGTAACTTCAAATGAGCTGTGTTATTTAAATGAACCTTTACTTAATCTAAAAATCTAAAACCTTTTAATTTTTTTCTCTGCTCTCATGCATTGGGCAGCTTGCTATTGCTTATTCTTTTGTATTGGAAACTCAAACACTGTAGCTTTATGAGAAATTGAAAAACAGTTTATTTAATTTTAATTACACAGATATGTTGAACGAGAATATAAGTTAAGATCTCATTTGGAATAAGGAAAAGAAAGCATTAGGGAGCTTTAGGACCACAAGTCCTAATGGCCCAAACGTTTTTAAAAATCAAACAACACACCACCTACTGTATTAACTCCATGCCCAGTCCTCTATCATGCTCATTAACCATGTAGGAGCTCCTGATAAACAGAAAGTGGCCATCAGTTCTTTCCATGCCTGTGACTTGCAATTGGTTGACAGGAGCAAGTCTGGATATAATTTGAGCTCTGTTTCCTGAGATAAAGCCCTGTGGCAGAGGTTTCTCAGGATGCCAGTTGAAGAACCAGGTAAATTGTTAATGTTTCCATTAGAGATCTTTTATTTGCCTTGCTTTTCAGAATGCTCTAGGTCAGATTTCTTAATATGTGTGTCTCCACTGGATTTAATTTCCAGCTCTTTAATTAACACATTTAATTGATTAATGCCTAATTAAGCAATTAAGAGCTTGTTCGATCACAACAGCTGAAGGGAAAATTTGGAAGGTCTTTTATTTTGGAGGTCTTAGCTTCCCTATTTTAAAGTCTTCGGCTGAAGTTGTACTAGTTGTGAAGGTGATTTGGGGGAATCCAATTAAAAGGTACTTGCATAATTTGCAGGCCAATGAATATTTATATGTTCAGATACTCTTGCTCTAATTTGGTATTATCAAAATCCCCAATCGCAGCAAAGTGAATTCATTTGCATTAAACCCTTTAACAGTTGCCTGATTTGTAATGTGAATTACAGGTTGCAGTATCTTCAAGATGTCTAGCCTATCCTAAACAGATTATGAAAAATTGTCAGACATAGTTTCTAAAGAGGTGGGCTTCATGGAAAGCAGATTTAGTATCATAAAAAAGCCACAGGCACTTGAGAAATGAATTCCCTATTGTCATCCTTCTGTTATAAAGATGGATTCAAGTTTAGTGACCCATCATTTTATTACAAAGATGTTGCATACCTTCACAAATATCTTGTCTGTGTCTATTTCTAATTTGCCTGAAGTGCTAGATGATGAATGTTTTCATTTTTTTGTCCTTATTTTTGTTTAGTGTTTGACATAGTATTTAAACCTAAACATTTTACAGTCCAAAATGTTTGTTACAGTAGTTGCATAAAAAATAATTAAAGAACAGGGATTATTTGTGACTAACAATACTTTTAAACATTTAAATTACAAGTACCTTACATTGGCAGGATGATACTTACCAAGTCCTAGTATGCTGTGTTAGTACAGTATGTCACTCAGGATGCTGAGGAAAGAGTCATAACTGCGCAGTGCAGGTCCAAAATTATCTTCATCACCCAATTAATTGATGGCTTTCTCTATGAGCTCACGAGTCTCCGTTTAAGGTGACTGTTCAGTTTAGCCTCAGCTGTGACCTTTAAAGTATCACTTATTCTTCCATTTTGGATAAAACACTTACCATTTGAAATCACACTTGAAATAAGATTGAATAAACTGTTTAATGCATGAATGGGACACTTGTCCATTTCTTGTCTGGTAAGTGGTCTCCAAATGTGAGATCTCCAAGCCCAGTTATTACTAAGGACATACTCTATGTGTCAATGCTAAAACACCAGGGACCATGCTGGTGTCTAGCCCACTTTCCACTAATAATTCTGTGCAGATGATTGCATTATTGGAAAATATACAGTTATTGCAGTACTACACTGAGGTGGCTCATATTTGTTAGTTAATCTTGAAATCCGCAGAGGCAGTGCCCACACCTGAGTAATCACTTGATCCCTGAATCTCTTATTTTTACATTTCTGATTTAAGTGACGTGCAATAATGCTTGATGGAAACTACTCTTCTCTGTGTGGACAGAGATGGAGCATTCCTCCTTTTTTAACACCCCTATTATTTTACTATTCAGACTGAAACTGACTCAAATCATCTCTGAAAATGCAGAATGACGTCCATGTGCAGAGGGTGGGCTTTCTCGATTGTTCAAGTGACATTTCATTGGCAAGTTCAGATCATTTGTAGCTAAACAACTAAATAAAATGCAAGAAAAGTGCTTTTCTTTCTAAAAAAAACACACTTAATGTTATTGTGCCTTTTTTCTAAATTGATATTTAAACCAAACATTTGTACTTGCATATAAAGTATTTTAAGTGTGCTGTGGCCATGCAGGAACACAGTTTACCTTGGTCATACACCCTGCTGTACTTTCAAAAGTGTTATTACCCAGTGGTACAAAAAGAGAAGCTGTGAGTGTTTGCTTGGATAAAAATATTGAACATAACAATAATGAAAACTTGTGTGGCTGCCTCTCTCCTTACTGCTTCTTAAGTCGGTTATTTGCTATTGGTACTACAGTAATTATACCTTTTCATACCTTAATCTAAAAAAACTGCTTTGTTACTTACCTCTCTGTGACACAATGTGAACTATTCACCCTGTGGGCATTGACTCTGATAATTTCACTGTACTGTATATATACTGTACATTGCCCTGGAAAAGTATTAAGACCCTTATGCAGCTTCACATTGTGTTGTTTCAAAACAGTCATGACACTTTGAAGAACAAATTCATATTGGTCATATACACATCTTACTCCGGCAAACAAACAGAAGGAAGTAAATAGTGCTGAAGCTCAGCCAGTGTGAGCCTGGTTAGTACCTGGATGGGAGACCTCCTGGGAAAAACTAAGGCTGCTGCTGGAAGAGGTGTTAGTGGAGCCAGTATGGGGCCCTCACCCTCAGCCTGTGTGGGTCCTAATGCCACAGTATAGTGACGGGGACACTATACTGTAAAAAAAAAGGTGCTGTTGTCCAGATGAGACGTAAAACTGAGGTTCTGGTTTTCTGTGGTAATTTAAAATCCCAAGGCTTTTCTTGAAAGGAGTAGGGTGTTAACCCCAGTGTCCTGGTCAAATGAACTACAATTAAATAAAAATGAAACGTAGATTAAAGCTGATTTTCTTAGGTTATTTTCTTCTTGATCTCTGGGATTTTCCTGGATCAGTCTGCCTGGCAATGAGGTGGTGGCAGTTAACACCCCTGTCACACACTTGGTACTGGGTTCAGTTCTGACCTGGGGAGTTTCCATGTTCTACTTGTGATCATGTGGGTCTTCTTCCCACACTCAAAGATACTGTATGTTGTCTTGGTTAATTGGTGTCTCTAAATTGTTCCCCAGTCCAAAGAACTGCATATTAATTGTTCAACTTCTTAATAATTCCTGAACAAATGCTACATAACCACAATGGTTCATCTTTAGATTCTATTATTTTAAATTAACACTTACAGTACGTGCTAGTAAAAATGTGTGATTTAATTAAATGTGGTACAGGATTTAGAGCTTCCACTTCACACTGGAAAGTTGAGACTACTTTTTACCTTAATTCAAATAAGTACTCCTAATGGTAATTCTTTTTTTGTGCAAAAATATGAAAATCAAAAATTTCCTAGTCTTCCTCAAACAGCTTCAATTTCTCCAATCTAGTGACAAAAAAAAAGTTGATGAAGAAAAGTCTGAAGAAAATAACAAAATATTTAATTTCAAGTACACAAGTAAAATCAAACATGGATACTCAGACTTGTTCTGCTTCCTCCAGCTTGATATCTGAAGGCAGATATCTTTCTTGTATAATTTTACACTATCAATCTTACTTAAACCCCCATACAGTACATACAATTCCATCTATGGCAAGCAGCCTAACTTGAAAGTGTGAAAACAAGGAAAAATGAGTAAGCAGGGTAAAAAGCTTGTTATGTTTTTTTCCATCTAATATATATTTGAATAAAAGCAAAGCAGTTTGCAGAATAACAAATCCTACAAGTCTATGGTGTGAGATATACTGTAGCTTTATTACTGCCATCATCAAACCAAAAATAATTACTCAGTCTAACAGACTGAGCTAGAAATGTCCAGGTGTTTTCTATTGCAAAAGATTTGTTAGATAATTAATCTTGGCCACATTCCACACCAGGAGTTCCACTCCCTTCCAGAAAGGTCGTGCTTTCTTTTGGGTTCTGTCTTACTGCAAATGTGCGAATTTTTCTTTTTTTAAACATTTGTCAATATTTTCAGAAGTTTAAATTAAGTGCTGTTCTTCTGTATTTCAAAAATATGTCAAATGTTATTACTTAGAAGAGTAGGCTTAAAATGTCTTTCAGAATGCATACATTTGGTTTGTAAAACTTGGCTTTCATTTTATAGAGTAGAAAACATTCAAGGATATTTTTTCCACTTTGACAGTTCTGTCTGTATTAAACTATGACAGTCATCAGAAGCTCCACTCATACAGTCTATTTCATAAAAGTAAATTTGATCTGATCGATGGGAATGATGTACTATATCTGCTGCATTCTGTTTGTACTTTCTTAGACTTTTCAGTTGCTTTTCCATGGTTAATGGATATTTTTTGTTCAGGAATTCTGCCTTTCTCTCTTGTTACTGTTACACCTGTATTTAAAAAGCACATCTTGAGTTTTTGAAGACTTGCTTAATTACAGCCCTTTTTCTAACCTTCCTTTCTTATTAAAAATCTTAGAGTAAACGAGACAGTTCAGTTACTAAGCCGATTTTTCAATATTGAACTCTTTGAGCCATTTTATTCTGACTGTAGACAATTTCACAGCACTATAACAGCTCTGGTAAGCGTAGATAATATTTTGCTCACAAGCTCTATCCATTCAAGTTATATTTGATCTTTGTGCTGCCTAATTGTATATTCTTTTTTTGTAAAATGGCAAATTACTGTTTTTCCTCTCCAGCATTTTTATGCATTAAAAATTCCAGACTTCTGCTTGAGAGGTCTGGGAGGTGGTGTATTTTTTTGGTATTTCATAAACTTTGATATCATGGATAATTATTTCAAAACCATAATAGAATAATGTTTGATTAAAAAAAAAGATAATTAGATTTTTCTCAAGGCTGGATCAGATCAGATCTCGTGCTTTTTTCTCCTCTTCCATATTATTATCACTCTGGCTGTGTGGCAAGTCGCCAAATCTTCCTGAAATGTACAGTATAGGTCTAAAACTCGAAAACCTTGACTGAAAAAAACAAAACGGACTAAAAAGACTAAAAAGAAGTCAAATTTTAAGTCAGCAATACAACATTCCCCCCTTACGAGGTGATCTTGGCACAAGCCTCTGGAGGAAGGCCTGAAGAGACTACGATTGTTGAGCATAGTTACTTAATCCACTTGCAAACACCTGCATACTCCTATGACTAATTCTGACTCAAGAGAGTGTCCCACAGAAATACATTGAAGGCAGCACTTAGGGCTGGTTGGTTATGCGACGCATCATGTGACAAAACTGCAATTGTTTGGGTCAAAAGTTTCATTTCGTTAATTGTTTTGCATGCATTCAGCACCATATTCTCCTTGTCAGCGCTACAGATTAGTACACGGGTTGGATGTAAAGAGCATTGTCTTATTATACAGTAGGTGGGCCACTTGGGCTAAATTCTGTCCTCTTCTGTATTGTTCAGTTCTGCCCTGATGCTTTTATTGAGTGAAGGTCGAGGATCATGCTCAACGCAGTGCTGAACAAGGCCACTTTATTATTTGGGAAGTTCATTTTAATGGCTTATTTACTCTGTGATTTGTTGTTTTCCTCCAATACTTCAACTCCTTCAATTGCATTTTGGTTCTAACTGGAAGATTATTCGTAAAACCATCTCTTTTTTCTGCACCTCTACATGACTGTCAGAGGCACCCACATCCAAATTTGATCTTATCTCATTTGCAACATCTGACAGGCTCTGGCAAGGCTTTTACAAACTTCTTTACTGACGCTGATGTTGGATGGGTATCCGGCTATCATCCCATTGTCATTATACCGGGGGATGGTGTAATCCATTTGACAGGTCTAAAGCTCAGGGAATGACTCTGTCACTCTGGCCACTTTTAAACCTCTTGTAAATATTATGAGCACTAATTGTACATTGCATTCAAACTGCCTAGCTGCTGTTTCTACAGTTCATAGTCTCTATCAGCATGGCAGTGTAAACTAATGGGCTGCCCCATTATTCCCAAAAGTGCTCATTTTATTTTGCCAGAACAAAACTCCAGTTACAGACCCATAGTTTGATGGTAGATTTACTTTGGCAAGAAGGAAAATGTCAATCACAAACTAAAGACTGTTATCGATTCTGGATTAATAATTTGTATACGTTTTGTGTGGGTTTAAAGTTTGATTGAGTTTCTCTTTTGAGTTTATGGTCGCAGACAAAATTCTTTGCACTATCTTTTTTAAAACAATTGTGTGCAGATTTGTTTAATAAATGCTGTTATTTAATCGAGACCCATTCTTAAACTCTTTCTGAGGTTTATTTAAAACTGATTCATCTTCGCACGTAGAGGTAACCATACTAGTTGAAATTATTATGTAATTTTGTTTTCATGTTCTAAGAGTAACACATGGTTAGCTATTTTAAGAAATGACTGTGTAAAATCAAATAAATATATTATTGTCTTAGTCACAGTAACATGCAAATAAGAATTCTATCATTTTCCACTGCAAAGAAAAATCACTTTTCACTTTTCATGAAAGCCATTTGTGAAAAATGAGCTTACACTGTAGCAGAAATTCTGGAGTAGGTCAGATTCTAAATCTCATCCACTTGCTCTTCGTACAGTATATATCACCCCCTGAACTTCCCTTTGCACATATCTCTCGCACCTCTCTGTCCACCCCATCTTCACCCTAACAGCATCTCCCTGGCTCATTCCTCACAAAAGTGAGTGCGTTTCAGCCAGCCTCATCCTTATGGTCAGGCTGCTGTTCCCTCAGTCTGGTATATTACATCAAACAATCCTCTAATACATTTTGTCTCTATATCACACTTATTTGAATCTCACAAAACTACCAAAAATAATATCTCAGACGAACAACAACTATAGATCCCAGAGTTGACTCTCTAAGTTGATCTGGCTCATAATGTGCATGCATTATAAGAGTCCAACTGTAATAGCAAGCAGTGATTACTTTGGTATTACTCTGAGCTTGATAGTGTCACGATCGTTACCCCTCCTCTTAAGGGCGCTCCAGCCCTTCCTTGTTCCCTCCCATTGTCTGCACCTGTTCCCTATTCCCGCTCCCCCTTAAAAGCCAGACGCGGACCTCACTCCTGGTTCCTCATTGATTTCCGCATCATGAGAGCCCGGGGTCCTGCTGCGTCTGGCTCCGTTATGGTTTTAACTTTCTGTTCCTGATCCCCTGCCCCGCTGGTCCTCACCCGGCTCATGCTTTTAACCCTTGGATGGATCTCCTGGCTTTGGACTCTACTCTTCCGTTTGGATTTCCCGTTTGGACTTTGGCTTTGTTTGTTCACCCGGACTCACTTCCCCAGGACACCTGCTCACCTCGGACACGCCCCCCTGTATCCTGACCCTTTCCTGCATGACTTTCTCCCTCGTGTATCTTCACTATTCCGGATCGCGTCGTCCGCATAGGGCCTGGAAGGAACTGCTACGTGACAGATAGAGAATCACAGCTCACATACATTGAAGAGCATGGGCCAATGGACATGTTCTACAAAAGCAGCTGTTTCTAAAACCATAAATATTTGCTAATTTTTAGCATTCTGCTTTCACTAATACTGTAGCAAGTACACTACCTACTGTAGCACAGACACCGCACGGATGATCAAGAACAAGACATGTCCAGGATTAGTCATTCCATTTTCTCGTGCTGTCCAATTGGCACGTTCACTAGCATAGCCCCACTTCACCAATATGCTGTGAATGAGCAAATGTCTGTCAGGATTTAAGAATGTTGCTGATGTAACGGTTCTTGGGGTTTCCGCCTTTGCCCTGCCAGGTCATCCCTCACTTCCTGGGCACAAACCCAGGTCTCCGGCATCATGTAACAGGGAACTTGCCGGCTGAGCTACTGTTATACACAGGGGTGTATTTGTTACACTGAGATATTAAAGATCAGTCCGAAATTGTTAGCAAATGGTGAAAAACAATACGGTTTCTGTGACCGATTCATTTGAACAGCTGTTATTGGGTCAAGGAAGAACTGCAAAACTTGTGAACAGAAATCATTGTATAAATATCCGCCCTGCTAAATCAATGCTCTCTGGATATGGTATGATACTTCCACCATCCTTTCTGTAAAGAAGTCACTCCTGTCCTGACTGGAGGATCTCCAGTTGTTTCATAAAAGAACAGATTATGCAGTATACAGTACGTCAACAACTTCCACAACAATGGAAGTGCCTCCCGTTCTCAGTTTTAAAAGTATTTTAAAGGTTTGCTTCAAATCATTGCTTTATGCACAGATACAAAGTAAATAGGATGTGTGACATTTCACACATGCTGATTTTTTTCTAAACATTAAATTAAGATATGAAGAAGTAATGGCAAGTAATTAATTATTCACAAACAATTAGGCCAATCAATTAGGAAATGATACCTTAATCGTAACTACAGTAAACATGAGAAATGTTACTGACGGAGCTGAAAGGACTTGTCTGCCTTAGTTACTGCTACAGTATGTTATTAGTGGAATAGTTACTTTGTTTTACACATCTACATCGGGTGAAATTGGTATTTGTCTCCATTGACAATATACAAAGTACAATGAAAATAACATTTATAGTTTTGTGGTCTCCTTTTAGACATTTTTTAATTATTATTTTTGCTTAATATACTTTATACATACTTATGTTTGTTTCATTGCCATGGTTTGTTTCATATTTCGTTTTAAAGACATCAATAAATTCATATTTCATGGATGCAAAGTGTCCTATCATTTTGATGCACAATCCACAAAAACAAGACTGCATTATTTGTGTGAGATAATCTTATTAATTATAAAAGGGCTTTATTCTGGTTTAGTATTCGGTACACATACAGTAGATTATATCTTTAGAGGCCAAGAAAACATAAACAACTAATGTGACGTGTAAACATGCTTAGATAAAACTGTACAGATTAGATATCATGTGCACTAATTGTGCTTATGAAATGTATAGAAAGTTCCAAAATAACATTACAGTATTGCAGTTCTGAAATTACTATTCAGACAAACAGTATGTCAGTGCAATTTCATGATCTATTCAGTTTGAATAGGAGAACAGTACCAGAGAACTACTGTGCTCACAGTATGTTGCTGAAATAAGGGATACAAGATTAAGTCTGAAATACCTTTACTTCTTTTGCTGATGTACCACTTTCTGATTGCTTGCTTGACAGGGAGTCCCAATTTACAGTGAACACAGTATCACACACATTCTGTTCTCATTATACACAGTGGTTCTTACATCCTTAAATCCGTACATCTACTTCTTTTCTGTTTCCTTAATTGCAGTATATTACCAGTACAGAGCTGTTACAGAACAGTGAAGTGAGCATGTTCAATTCAATTCATTCAGTTTTATTTGTATAGCACTTTTTACAATGGACATTTGTCACAAAGCAGCTTTACAGATTTCCGGGCCTGAACCCCCAGTGAGCATGCCTAAGGCGACAGTGGTAAGGAAAAACTCCCTTAGACTAAAGTAGGAAGAACCCTTGAGAGGAACCAAGGCTCGAAAGAGGAAGGTTATCCACATGACATCATCCAGACAGTGTAGAATTTTTTGACAGACACAAATCCTGTCTTTTGGGGTCGCAGAGTTCGAATCTGTCTTAGAAGTGTGTGTTCAGAGTCTGCAAGTAACCGTGACTGAATTCCATCTAGAGCAGAGCAGAGTAGCAATTGTGACATGTGTGCTACTTGATATTTTACAGGCTGATGTCTGCCCCGTGCTGCAGCAGAGGGGGAGAGCACTGAGATGGCTCAATGCAGTGAAAATGTTGCCGAAGTGGCCACACCTCTTTGAAAACTAGACAGCATACAGATTATCCACTCTAAAAGACATGGGCAATTGGCAGAGTGATTGTACCCACTCTGGGGTACCCACACCGAGACAGAGCAGAATTGCAATCTCCACATAAACACATCGAACATGAATTCAATGAAGAAATAACTTTTAAAACAATTCCCTAAAGTGGTAGAGAAAGGATTCATATTTCAAATTGTGTATAGATGAAGGAAGAATAAAAACCATCTTGAAAAAAACAAACAATGATCATTTTAGATTTGGCACAAGAAGAAAGATGAAACAATGTCTGGGTTTACATGTAATTTTTGTCTTGCTACTGTATATGCAGTGAAAGATGGTTGTAAACAACAGAAAGCCATTTGGCAAATCTAGCACATAATAATTTGTACATAATTGATCCAAGGATCTCATCCAGCCATTTCTTGAAAGAAACCTGAGTATTGTCACAATCGTTACCCCTCCTCTTAACGGTGCTCCGGCCCTTTTGTATTTTACTTGATTACATGCACATGCCCCCTGTTCTGTCTCCTTATTTAAGCCTGGTGCTCCCTTTATTCCTGGCTCAGCACTGGGAGATGGACGCCCGGAAGCCCGCCTACTAGCAGGATCCTGAAGAGACCCGACGGCATAGGCTTCATCACGGCGTCCTGACCATCTGAGTTGGAGCGCCTGGCCTTGTCATCTTGTTTTTATTCCCTGTCCCTGCTCCAGATCCAGTTCCAGATTTTAACTGTGTTTGTTTTGTCTTGGATGGGTCCCCCGGTTTTGGACTTTGGACTGCGCCCCAGATTCCTCCTTTTGGACTGTCTGGACCTGTTTGCCCTTGCCACGCCCCCCAAGCACCGGATCACGGTCGTCACGCCCCCCCCCCCCCCGTCTGTCTACCCATCCTATCCTGCTGTACCTTCCCCGGATGTCCTTCTCCACTTACTTCCGGATTATACCGTCTGCATAGGGTCCTGGTTACAGGGTTACAGGTAGCAGCTTCAACAAAAGGCTGTGCAGCTTGGTCCACACTCCCACAATCCTTTAGGTGAAGAAGTACCTCCTGCTCTTGGTTTTAAATACTGTATACCTCTTTTTCACTTTCCACTTGTGTCATCTGGTTTGTGTTTCAGTGTTAATATTTGTCATTCCTGTCAGTATTTGGAGGTGTTTCTCTGAGGGAGAGATCCTTCTTGTACAAATTATGTCTTTAATAAGAAAATGTAGAAGTAGAAATCTGAAGCAGTCCCATTTGGCCTTGTCTACAGTTTTTCTAGTTTGTTGCCAGAAACTGCATTGACTGTACAGGAGGTTTTCGTCTACAGGTGCAGAGAAGGAGAAAAACTTCCCAATATTTCCTTTGCACAGATGCGCAGTCAAATTCATGGGTAATGTCCTTAGCTAGGTTGTCAACATGTACTTTCAGTCTGTTCATGGTCTTACAAATTTCTACGTGTAGATATTTCCATGTTTCACATGACTGAAATGGGCTCCATTGGGGACTAAGAGGACTGAAAGAGATGTCTTGTAAAAGTATTGCTTTTTGTGATGATAAAGCAACTTTAGTGATAAATGTTCCTTTTACCTTTTGTTCATAGTATCTTCATTATTTTTTTGCATTTTAATGATTATATATTACATTTCAATTAAAAATGGTTCTCTTAACTGTCCTTCATCTCTTCCTAATTCTCTTTCAGTCATCAATATCCTACTGTAATAGTTAATCTGACAGGATACAATGTACAAATAAAATGATACCGAATGTGCTTAAAAATGATTTGCGTCCTTTATATTTTTTAATTTCTGCAATTCAAACAGGTCATTATTTCTAGAGAATGGCTTACAAAAATAAATACATAAACTAAGACCTGAAAATTTTCCATTAGAGGTGAAGCATTACTCATAGAATGACTAAAACTGCCCGATATAAAAATAGATGAACAAAAGACAAACTGGCTACTGTGCTTCTATTGCAGAATTAAGCATGCTACGCATGTTCATATACACTCACCCACTGGAGTTCTGTAAATCCACCTTTGAGAAAAAAATAAAGCTTAAAACAACTGATATTAATAAACATTGAAAGTCAGAAATATAAATTATGATTAATGTCATTGTGACTGTGGATACATAGGTAAAATTATTAATAGAAATGTTTTGATCCTTATTTCACATCCAGCAATATTTGAATAGCAAATCATCTCAGGCCCAGTTAGAATTGATTAAAAAATATTTTTTGCTTGGCAGTGTAGTGTTAAAATATGGTATACAATCTGATATTGTAGCATAAAATATAATATACATAAGATGCAGAAAATAAGCAGGTGTACTTGAGGATATGTAATATACAGTATGTGAGCAAACACACACTGCATATTGAATTTTTTTTTAATGCAAATACACATTCATTCTAAATAAGACTGTGTATCTGGCTTTCATTAAAGCCTGGGCATGCAAAGACTAATTTTAAGACACAGAAATAAAGGCAGATGGAAGTGGCTTATGGTTGCTCAAGTTCATGCTGAGAGAAACCCAGGAATTCAGCCAATATATAACATCTCTAAACACATAACCCAATTCAAACACCATCTGAAAATGCCAGCATTTATTTACCATTGGAAAGAAAATATCCTGCCTTAAGCTGAACACATTCCATGGAAACACAATGGTTCAGTAGAAAGAAATGCATCTTTACTTGATTATTGAAACAAACATTTTAATTGTTCTATACTATATGTTACAGATTCATCTGAAAAACACAAAGAGCATTATGTGCCTTTATTAAAAAAATGAATTATATTCATAGTGCTGGACTATATAAGAAGACTTTTATCTTTTTTGTTTTTAATCATAATCTTATTCTTTGAAAGCTCTGCATGCATTCACTCAAGCTGAGAAAAATAGAGTCGTACATCTGGAGACTTCCGGAAATTCAGCTCCCTCTTAGCTTGCTTTTGGCTCAGCAGCATATAAAACTGCTGTGCTTTGCCCTTAAAGTTTCAGATATCTTTCAGTCCTAGTATGAAATCAATCTTTTCATCACCAAAGAAAGACCCCCATACTTGGAGCAATAAAAACAATTTCCAGGTCACTGATCTACTTTAAGCTGGGCTTCCACTCTCAGGGTTAGATAATGAAACATGTCTGACTCACAGAGATGGTCTCAGATGTGGTTTTCCTCATATTCAAAAAAACGTTAAAAATCATTTAATGTAAATTGAAAAATACAGTTTAGAACACCGGTTTCAAAAAACAAAGAAATGACAAAGTCATTGTATGTGCAGTTTACCTAGAATGTGAATTATTGCCTTGTTTGTAGAAAAACCAAAACCTGTTTTTGAAGAGATCTTTTGTTGGTACCCATTGTTTTTGTTTAAATGATGCAGCACTGTGACACAGAAAGGCCTAACACAACACTTTGGACAAGAAAAAAGAGGAGGATTAAATAAAGAAAAGGCTTATTGAAATAAGAATTGAAATTTCATCTCATTGAAATGTTGGAATTTGTCATTTCTTTAGCTCCAAAACCTGTGCTTGGCTTACTGCTGAATCCCAGCTGAACTATTTTTAGGCTGCACAAAACAAGGTTTCTTTTGCTTTTAAATATGTATCTAAAGATTTGTAGCATTATTAGAAAGGAACAAAGGTAAAATTTGCATACAATATATATGCAAACAATTCTGTTATTTGTCAGTTTCATTTATTTTCATTCTCCCCAGTTTTGTTTTCTAGGGAAGGATTTTTTATTTGCGAATTTCCTTTAAGGATGCTGGCTTTTTCACCTGCAACTCTCCTCAAGCAACAGACGTGTGGGTTATTAAGGAGAGAATTAGGGCGTTTTAAGGAGTTACCTTAGCAATTATGTGGTATTTATCCTGCAGCAAACTATTCCCAGCTACATTTCCTATTGTAGAAATGTTGTGTTCCTTTTTCTACTGTAACATTCCTAAAGTACTGTATTGATATTGTAATACACAATTCTATAAGATTTCATGTGTTATGCGTTCCAGACATGTTCAAAACATGTAAGTGTTTGATCATACCAGGTGGAGTCCATAATTTTTTGGGGAATAGCTGTTTCCTTCACATAATGCTTATTACAAGACATCTTAGAAATTCCTGATTAAGCAGCTGCAGTCATTTACTACAGAAGTAACTAAGGAAAACCTACTGTATATAGAAATTAATACAGTTAAATTCATAAAAAAGGCTTTGATTTAGTGATCTTGCATAGAAATTCTGTAGGATTTCTATCATAACATTTTCTATAGAAATCCTGTGATATTTTTTCTTCTATATAATGGTTATTGGGCAGAATGGTGGTGCAGTAGTTAGCTTTGCTGCTTTGTGATACAAGAGCCCTGGGTTTCAACTCCCAGGCTGCTATCTGTGTGTAGTTTCTGTGCTCTCCCTGTGATTGTGTAGCGGAGCTAGTTCGGACACGGTGACGTCACAGCCCTCCCTGCGCATAGCGCGGACCTCAGCCGCCTGGGCTGGCGGAGGTCTCCTTTAGCTCATGCAGCTGGCTCCCTGTTGCCTTCCACCGGAGACCCGGGTTCGTGCCCCAGGTGTCGTGGGACGAAACGGGCGGGATGGAGTGGCGGAGGGCACGAGCCAGCCCGGAACCGCCACGGTCCTGTTTGCATAGTGTTCCTTGCACAGCCCAAGGGCATACTAGCAGGTTAATGGTAATCACAGGAGTACCACACGACTGCATCTTACTGTATTTTTACAAGGGTCTTTCTGCTGAAGTCATTCATATTTCATGGCTGAACTTTGGTTAGATCTTTACACTTATTTTGGTTCCAAGACTTCATAGCCCTTTGTTCATCTGAAGTGTTTGCAAACATGGCATTTTACCACATATCATTTGTACTGTATGTCTTATTGTTGTTCCAGAAAAGGAGAACAAGCTGTCATTAATCATTCTTTGCATTTCTTTGTGAGGAACGGGCTTACATTGTATTTTTATTTTCTTTTGGTAGAAGTGACAAGAAAGAGGACTTTGTCTTATGCCAAGGTATGGTGACTGTTGACACTGTGCTGTAGAAGGTGCCATCTTTCAGGTAAGATAAGAGATAAGATCATTTTATTGGCCATATACAACTTATTGTATAAGGAATTTGTCTTTTCCCATACCCCAGCTTACTCTCCATGAGACACACAGACAGGGAGAGAAGCTTAGGGTCAGAGCGCAGGGTCAGCCATTTATACAGCACCCCTGGAGCAGCTGGGGTGAAGGGCCTTGCTCAGGGGCCCAACAGAGTAGGATTCCTCTACCAGCCATGGGATACAAACCGGCAACCTTCCAGCCACAGAGCTGGAATTATTTAACACATCAAATTATTTAACACATCAAAAATTACTAAAATACGTTATTGATTGAAATTAAGAATATGAAAATTGCAAAATTTGCTTTCTTTATATTCTGTCCCCTGCATTTCTACTACTTCAGACTCCACATTGACAATCTGCACACATCCAGCTTAAGATACAAGGGTCATGGACACTTTAACTCATTACTCCTGCAGCAAATCTGCTCTGCTCTCCTCCTGTGGTTTGCCAAGATGTGTTGCTTTCATATAGAAGATCCCCTGACTACACCTTTATACTCTCCCGGTTTTATTAAGATCTTTCATAAAGCCTCAAACAATTCAATCCAGTATTCAAAATATTAAATCAAATCACTGGCGTCTCTAATATTAAGCACTTTCCACAAAACCGTATGCCACTTCGCTTCATATCAAGAGAGGGACACTCTTCATAGGCTTTCTAATCCACTCTGATAAATTAATACAGTTCTTTCTAAAATCAGTTTACAGAAATATGAACCCACAGTGATGCAGCTATAAGCTTTCACAGGAGGAAAACAAATTGCAAATTTGTGCATGTGTTGGACATTTACCTGTACCTGATTTACAAGAAACATTTTGATGTTTTGATGCATTCATTTCTCTGCTTCTAAAACACAAATGATGAAAATCAACAACTCTGTCTCTAATTGGGGACTGAATTACTGTACCTTGGTTAATATTGTAACGCCCTCACCTGGTGGTGAGGAGGAAGCGCCCCTAGGCGCTCGTAGTACCGCGGGGCATGCTGGGAGTGGTAGCCGGGGAGAGTATCAGGGTCAGCACGATGACCAGCGGCTGACCCTACCTGTGTAAATAATGTCCTAGTAATTCGAGTGCCCTGTGTAGTCCTGTAAAAGTGTAGTGTGTTGTTAGGTAATTACCACCCTAAATATGTGTACGTGTTCCGTCAGTCTCCTCATGTGTGTGTAGATCCTGTGTTTGGTTTTGGTGTGGTTGTCAAATAAAGTCAGTGTTTTGGCTGGTTAATCGCGTCTCCACTGTTCTTTAGTTCTGAAAAGAACCTGCAACGCTACATTGGTGTCAGAAGCGGGCAGAATGAGCAACTCGTGGCAGACGCTGACAGACGCAGAACCCATCGGCAGCGCACATAGGGAGCCTGAGCAACTCCTGGGTGCGACAGGTGGCCACAGCCCTTACCAGGGCTACCCAGTAGTGGCCCCGCCAGTAGAATTGGGGCGGCTGCCCCGGAGAGAAGATGCCCTCCCTGCCGAAGCCGATCAGCGATTCCCACACCCATCGGCGCGGGTGCGACCAGGTCGCTACGATGGTGAAGCGCCTTGGGAAACCTATGAGGCGCAGTTCCAGCTCGCGGCCCGGACGAATGGCTGGAGCCGGGCGGAGATGGCCGGCCACCTGGCGGCGGCGCTGGAAGGAGCGGCCTGCCAGGTGCTCCTGGACGTCCCGGAGGAAGACAGAGGCGACTACGCGGCGCTGGCGGCAGCCCTCCAGCTGCGCTTCGGTGTAGAGGAGGCGCCGGACTTGATGCGGGAGAGGCTGGCCCTGCGGCGGCGCCGACCAGGAGAGCGACTGGGAACGGTCGCCGCGGATGTCATGTTCCTTGCCCGCCGAGGATACCCAACTTTCCCCCGGGAGGCGCAGCGGGAGATGGCTCTCCAGGCCTTTCTCAAGGCCCTCTCGCCAGAGGAGCTGCGGCGCCACGTGCAGCTGGCCGCGCCAACATCGCTGGAGCAGGCCTTGGCCCTTGCCACACGGGCTGAGGCGGTGTTCGGGGTGGCTGGGAGCGCCACCAGACGCAGTGCGCCCTGCCGGCTGACCGAGACGGCGACGGAGGAATCCAGCGAGGGGGAAGAGGAGCCAGCCCAGGCAGCGACCCCCGCGGAACAGCCCCGCACGCTGATTTGCAACCGCTGCGGGAAGAGAGGACACCGAGCCCGGTTCTGCCGGGCACCCGAGCCTCGTCCTCCCCGATCGGCGTCGGGAAACGGGAACGGGGCGGCTCAGCGCGGGGAAGGCCGCCCTTGAACACCTCAACCCCCGCTCCGGAGAGCGCTGTAAAAACCGGTGCCCCTCACGCCACCGTGGGGCGAGTCGGCAGTAGCCGAGGCCTGTACCTCCAATGCCGAATCGAGGACCAACCCTGCCTGGCCCTACTCGACACCGGTTCTTCGGTGACCCTACTCCGACCGGGCGTCCTCCCCGACACCGAGGGCACCAACCCCCCAGGATGGGAGGCCTCCAGCCTGCGGCTAAGGACCGTGACGGGGCAGCTCGCTGCAGTCCGGGGGAAACAGGTGCTTGCCTTCCGTCTGGGTGCAGCGACGGTGCGCCACCCCTGCTACCTCGCACCCATCCAGGAGGACTGCATTCTGGGGCTGGACCTGCTGCAGCGAGTGGGGGCCAGTTTGGACTTGGACCGGCAGGAGTTGGTGTGGCAGGGGGAGCGACTGCACCTGGTGGAGGGCAGGCCCGGCGAAGGCCGAGGGACGCGGGCTTGCCGGAGCCGGGGGAACAAGAGGCGGCGGCGGCGACGGCGGCGTCAGTCGCCGGGGCAGACCAGGCCTGTGAGCCGGGGAGCGAGCGTGCCGGATCCTGCTCCCGAGTCAGCCGAGGGGCCGAGCGTTGCGTGGAAGCGAGGCGCGCCGTGGAGGACCTCTTCCAGCGGAGCTGCGAAGGCCTCGATCAGGACCAGCGGCAGCGGCTCCAGGAGCTACTCGCCCAGAACGAAGACCTCTTTGCGGCGAGAGATGAGGACTGCACCCGCACTGCCCTGGTCCAACACGAGATCAACACCGGCGACGCTCGGCCCATCCGCATCCCACCGGGACGCATGATTCATGCCAAGCGGACCGCCGCCGAGGAAAAGATCCGGGAGATGGCCGCAGCGGGGGTGATTGAGCCCTCCGCGAGCCCGTGGTCGGCGCCAGCCGTACTGGTCAAAAAAAAAGACGGCTCGTGGAGGTTCTGCGTCAACTATCGCAAGCTGAACGAGGTCACCCGGAAAGATTCCTACCCCCTGCCGAGGATAGATGACGCCCTAGACTACATCACCGGGTCGACCTGGTTCAGCTCCCTGGACCTCCGCTGCGGCTACTGGCAGGTACCGCTTGCTCCCGATGCTCGCCCGAAGACGGCCTTTTCCATCGGCCAGGGCCTCTGGCAGTTTACTGTCATGCCTTTTGGCCTGTGCAATGCCCCGGCGACATTCGAGAGGCTGATGGAGAGGGTGCTGGCATCGGTCCCGCGGAACCAGTGTGTGTTGTATCTGGACGATCTGCTGGTCCATGCCCGGAGTTTCGATCAGGCCTTGACGAACCTCCAGGCGGTGCTGGCCTGCATCCGCCGTGCTGGCCTGAGGCTCAACCCCCGCAAGTGCGAGCTCCTGCGGCGGGAGGTGACCTTCCTGGGACATGTTTTGGACCGCGAGGGGTGGCTACGGACCCAGGTAAGGTCGCCGCAGTGAGGGGCTGGCCGACTCCACGCACCGTCGCGGAGCTGCGCAGCTTTCTGGGGTTGGCCTCATACTACCGGAGGTTCGTCCGGGACTTTGCCAGCATCGCTGCCCCGCTGCACCGCCTCACCGACAAGGGCCGCCGTTTTGACTGGGACTCGGGCTGTGAGACTGCCTTCGGCCGGTTGCGTGAAGCTCTGGTGGGGGCCCCCGTGCTGGCCTACCCCGACCCGCGGTTGCCGTATGTTCTCGATACCGACGCGAGTGACTCGGGGGTGGGCGCGGTGTTGGAGCAGGAGGGGCCGGATGGGGAGCGCGTAGTGGCATACTATAGTCGGGCTTTGACTAGGCCTGAGCGGAACTACTGCGTGACCCGTCGCGAGCTGCTAGCGGTGATGGCGGCGGTCCACCACTTCAGGCCATACCTGTTCGGGACCCGGTTCCGGCTGAGGACCGACCATGCGTCCCTCACCTGGCTGCTCCACTTTAAGGAGCCGGAGGGGCAGATGGCGCGATGGATAGAGATCCTGCAGGAGTACGACTTCACTGTCGTGCACCGTGCGGGGTCTCGCCATCTCAATGCCGACGCTCTCTCGCGGCGCCCCTGCGAGGCCGCGGACTGCCACCACTGCGCCCGGCGGGAGCAGCGTGAGGGGGCTGTCCGCCCCGTGGCGGGGGTGAGCACCGCGGCCACGGCCCGGGAGGGGCCGCTGGGGGTGGGCCTGCCAGACCTGGCGCAGCGTCAGGCAGCTGATCCTGACGTGGGGCCGGTGCTCCGCTGGAGGGCAGCAGGAGTGCGGCCTACGCGAGAGGAGCTCGCCCCGCACCCAAAGTCCGTCAAGGCCCTCTGCGCCCTGTGGGAGGCCTTGGAGGTAAAGGACGGGGTGCTGCGCCGGGGGTGGCGGGTACCCTCCAGTGGCGAGGTACGGTGGCAGCTGGTGGTGCCTCGGTCGCTCCGCGGGGCGGTGCTCCGAGCGGTGCACGGCCAGCCGGGCGTGGGGCACTTCGGCGGTAAAAAAACCCTGCAGCGTCTCCGAGGCCATTTTTATTGGGGTCTTTGCCACCGGGACGTGGAGCGGTACTGCCGAACGTGTGCGGTGTGCGTGGCACAGAAGGGCCCCCCCGAGCGCTCCCGGGCCCCCCTCCAACAACACCAGGTGGGGGCTCCTATGGAGCGGGTGGGAGTGGACGTTTTGGGCCCGTTTCCGCGCACTGAGGCCGGGAACCGCTACGTCTTGGTGGCCATGGATTATTTTACGAAGTGGCCGGAGGCCTACGCCCTCCCGGACCAGAGTGCCCCCACGGTGGCCGATGCACTGCTGGAGGGGATGTTTGTCAGGCTGGGGGTGCCGGAGGAGTTACACAGTGACCAGGGGCGTAACTTCGAGTCCCAGGTCTTCGCCAGAGTGTGCCAGCGCCTGGGGATCACTAAGACGCGGACCACACCGCTGCATCCCCAGAGCGACGGGTTGGTGGAGCGGTTTAATCGGACGCTTGCCACCCAGCTGGCCACCCTGGTGTCCCGGCACCAACGGGACTGGGACCGCCACCTCCCCCTTGCGCTCTGGGCGTACAGGACCGCGGTCCAGGAATCCACCGGGTGCACCCCGGCCTCGCTCATGCTGGGCCGGGAAATGCGAACACCGGTGGACCTGGTCTTCGGCCCGCCGCCCGGAGACGGGTCGGCACCGCCGGCTGGACCGGACTACAAGTGGGACCTGCGGCAGCGGATGCAGCGGGTGCACAGCTTTGCACGGACCCACCTGACACAGGCGGGGGTCCGGCAGAAGCGGTACTACGACCTGCGCTGCAGGGGGCCTGCCTTCCAGCCCGGGGACTCGGTTTGGGTGTACAACCCGCGGCGCCGCAAAGGCCTCAGCCCTAAGCTGGCGCCGTCGTGGGAGGGGCCCGCTGAGGTACTCGGGGTGGTGGGCGAGGTCTGCTACCGTGTCCGGTTGCGAACACGGGGGAGAGTGGTGGTCCTGCACCGAGACCGCCTGGCCCCCTACCGGGCCCGGGAGGAGGAGCCGTGTGGGGAGGCTCTAGAGGAGCAGCCGGGGCTGGAGCCGGCCGATAGTGGGGCGTCCGTGGGTCGCCAGCCGTCACCGCAGCGCAGCGGCCGCTCACGCAGGGTTCCGCAGCAGTTGGCCGAATACGAGTACAGCCTGAGGGGGGTGTTCGATGTCGGCGAGACGCCAGACGCTTCAGGTGGGGGCAGTGTAACGCCCTCACCTGGTGGTGAGGAGGAAGCGCCCCTAGGCGCTCGTAGTACCGCCGGGCATGCTGGGAGTGGTAGCCGGGGAGAGTATGAGGGTCAGCACGATGACCAGCGGCTGACCCTACCTGTGTAAATAATGTCCTAGTAATTCGAGTGCCCTGTGTAGTCCTGTAAAAGTGTAGTGTGTTGTTAGGTAATTACCACCCTAAATATGTGTACGTGTTCCGTCAGTCTCCTCATGTGTGTGTAGATCCTGTGTTTGGTTTTGGTGTGGTTGTCAAATAAAGTCAGTGTTTTGGCTGGTTAATCGCGTCTCCACTGTTCTTTAGTTCTGAAAAGAACCTGCAACGCTACAATATATTCTGTTTCCAGCAGTAACATCATTGTTTCCAGTCTCCTGAACAACTAGTACAGGGATTTTATTTGACTATTTAGACACAATGATGTTGGTACAGCTCATCAGTAGCTTGTATTTAATACACACAAAGCACACATTGCTAAGTATTATTTATCAATCGATACACAGATAACACAGTTTGGGCTAAAACTCACTCAGAGCAAACTAGCAAGACCCTGAAACAAGTTGTATAAAACAAAGGCATCTTAGCACAAGCAGTATATGCAGCTGCTCACATCCAATTTTAAAAGACATGAGAAGGGCCAGCTTCAGGTATAGAGCACAAACTCAAAAACTATACTGCATTTCAGAACCCATGAGCATGTGGGTTCACAAAATCAAGCAAGATCACAAGTTTTGGTAAGTAGCTTTGAAGGTAAGTACACACAAGTGTAGGGATGTGAGAAGTCACACTGCAGTTCAGAGCAGCTACAAAGTAACTTCATTGGAATGGACAGCCATTCCAAGAGCACAGAAGTATCCACTCTGCTCTGCACTGCCATACAGTACCATCAACTTCCAGGGCCTTTTATAATCCAGACACAGCTCGGTCAACCTCTTGTGTGACCATAAATGTCAACACAAGGACAGAACATTTATTTAAAGATAAATAGAATAGAATAATAAATAGAATGTAAAAGATAAATAAATAGAATGTAAAAGCACAGACAAGGTGAAGGCATATTTTGAACATCAATCACAGAAGGCATATTCCGATGCCCAGCTGTCCGAGAAATCCACAGATTCTTTCAGTCAGCAGAGCTTGTCCCAGCAAGAGCTGAGGTGCACCACCTGCTTTTATCTGCTTGAATTTTTAACAACAAGAAATTACACCTGACTGAATTCTGCACAACAAACATTTGAAGCCGGGGCTGGTAACACCTTCTAATTGGTGTAATAACCTCAGCATCAAATCAGACTACTGTACTGTTTCTTTTTCAAAATGCAGTGCACACACAACCTAACACTGAGAAACAAGAGGAAGAAGACAGGAACTGGCACTGGGATCATTCCCTGAAGTTAGCGCAGGATACTAGGAATGTTGGACAAAACTTTCTGCTGATCCCAGAGGTCAGGAGAAAGAAACCAATCTGCACAGTACCTGCATAATCAGCTTTATAACCACTATTAGTCTTGCGTAAAAGAGATTTTACAGGGTTACACTCACTACATTCAACACTAGAAATCACATCTCAGTCTCTGACATAATAAGTAGCAGGCCTACTGACAAACCCAGCCGTTCATTAATGCACAAAGATGTACTGTATATATCCCTCAGTGCTCATGGAAGACAATTTATACCACAATTAATGACAGTTTTCATTCCAAAGGATCTCAAAAAGACTTTACATATACTATAGGAGGGGAACCACTTCATCCTCCCTGAACTGCAGCCACACCTGGGTGACACAGCAGCCCCACTGCACAGCAGATCAGGCAGAGGAGAAAGAAACTGCTTCAACATTTGGATTAATGGGGGGGACTTTAGGGAGGCCATACTGTATCAAAGTGAAACTTAACTAGAACACCAGGACTAACATTCCTAATCTTTGGAACTGTGCCATGGGATCTTTACTCAGCTTAATGTCTAATGTAAAGGATTCAGACAAGAATCTCCTTATCAGAACCTAATGTCCTCTTACAATACAGATGTCAATAGATATAATGCAAACCTGTTATTAAACAAACAGGACAATTACCATCGGTACCTGAACAAGGGAGTAGTGGTGGCCGGGGCGGGGACTAGCAGAGCAGCTGGCCAGTGCTGCTGACCAATTGTGGAACCGGTGTCGCGAGATCGCCCGGACTCATGTACTGTAAATAGTTTCCCTGATTTTGCACCCCTTTTATATATGTATCCAATTACCACCCTATACCTGTGTAACTGTACCCGAATTGACCCCAGTGTGTTGTAGCCTGTTGTCTCTCTGCTCTGTTGTGGTTGCTGTGCCAGACGCACGTCTGATTAATAATGAGCGCCGTGTTCTCAGTTAACAAGAGCCTGAGTCCCTGCCTCTATCCTCACCGAACCTGTCGTGCTACAGTATATAGTATTTCCAGATCATGAGTGATGACTTTTTGATTAATTGAAAATGCTACTATTTGCTCATTTGCATTTCATATGAAAATTCTGAGGGTATTTTGCTTGATCATTTTTGGTCTGTTACAAGGAAGCCAAAGTGAAATGTAATTTTGAAAGGGAATTGAAATTATGATTTGCATATCATGATAAAATTATTTTTCCAAAATAAAATACGTTATGTTGTGCTAGCATTTTACTACAAGCTTTTATCATCAAAACATCCCCGTTGTGAGGAATGACAGCTGTGTGGTATTCAAGGAACCCTGTGAGTCAGCCTGAACTGCATATCCTCATCTGTTTCTGTCCATCTAATCTGATCTATATTATGGAGCAAAATAATAATAAAGTATTTTTTCCCTTTTATGTTAAAATCATCCTATAACATTTCTGTAATTTAAGGTCAGAGTACAGGAGAGGACAGAAGTTATGATTTTAGAGTTCTTGTTCCTACCAGTGTTGGTAGTAAGACTTGGTCTGGCTGTGACTTTCAGGTTCGGTATCATGTTGAAAATAAACAGCTCACTCAGAGAGGTCCCAGCTTCTGCTTCAATGAGATCTCATTGCTGAGAGCTGGATGCAATGACCAGTCTTTCGGTTCACTGGCTTCAGAGGGGCCAGGAGATGCCGGAGAGACACAATACTGACACAAAACCAACCTGGGGCACGTGTTACACACGTACAATACAGCATAACGTTTGCTGGTGATGTAACAATCAATCCAAGGAGGGGGAGATAACTTTATCCTCCTACTGATGAAGGTCTGAAAGTGAAGAGACCTGGGAAGAAAAAATCAGAGGACCAGAGCTCACCCCAATCCCTCGGCAGTGTTGCAGATTTCAGCAGCGCTTCCTCAGTTCTGACGGATTTCACAAGAGCAGCTCTGCAATTCAAGCAAAAGGCGGATTTGAAAAAGAAGCAGAACGCCTCCAGGACTGTGAACAAGTGCCTACTTTCCTGACCAATTACAAGTGCCTGCTTCAATGATCAGTTCCAATCACTGAAAACTGAAGAATCCCTTTTAGTATGGAAATCCTAGAGCTGAAGTTGCATTTACCAAGGCTGGTGAAGCCTCATACATTCTGACCTTTATTTACATTAGATGATTGGTGTAAACATGGCTTTGCTTGCATCTTCCTGAAAGAGATATAGTGCTTGTGTGCACTGAAGCAACAGAGCTCACTGAGGTGGTGGAAGGTTGGAGATAACTCCAGTAAATGGAAATTGATTAGGAAGCGTGCAGTTGGGGATATACAGCTTGTGAATTACAATGTTTTTTTTTTTACCATTGAACTTTGACATGACTGAAACAACAAATGAGAAAAGATTATTCTTGGTCACCTCCCTGTTGGCACTTCCTTGCACGCTCTCTCTGTGCGAGATATTGGATCGAGCCGATCAGTTCTGAGACTATACTTACATCCAGTTGTCAGATTACTAAATGCAATAGAATTGTTTTTTTTTCTGGAAGCAACTTTGGAAGATAAAGTACTAGTTTTACAGATATAGAACTATGTAGATATGCTGTGTGCTTTATACACAAGGGGGGTGAATGAACTTTACGCTTGTTGTGCTACGTCTAAACAAAACATGTCCAATAGTAGAAATTAAATTAAAATTTAAAGACCTAGAAATATACATTATATAGTTTTGCTAATTTAATGTATGTGCAGTATGAGAATATTCAGGTGCCTTACGACTCCATGAAGCTTTGTGATGTAAATGTTAACCAGTGTTAACTGCCTAAGCAGTACAGTATCATGTCATTCCTGATTTTTTTTCTTTGTTGTACAGATTAAATATTTTTCTTCCTCTAGTCTTTTATCATGCAATACTAATTTTGTATTTTTGGATTTAAAGTTCTGGATTGGTTTTGTCCAAACACAATATAGTATTTAATTAAAAAAAGCACATTTTACCTTCAGCTGCTTAAAAAGATGCTTATCTTTAGACCTGTGCATATGTAAGCCTATTAAGAAAGAGTCCCTCACTAAACCATATTAGCACATGTCCTTGATAAATATTTAATAGAGATTGCTGTTAAACATACTGATGTTCTTTAGATCAGTAATGGTTTACAATGATCTCTACTAAATATTTATCAAGGTAAATATTTATATCAAAGATCACAATCAAAGATAATCATGGAGCTGTACTGGGCTTTAGTTCACACAAGATGGGGATTCTTGTCTGAATCACATCTCCCAGGATGCTATGGGGAATGTGCTGCCACCCTCTGTCACTTGACAAGTTCAGAAAGATAATTGTTCAGAAAGAATTTGGAAGAGTCTTAGAGAGAGGCTGAATTTTGATGGGGAAAAGTTTTAAAGTTTTTCAGAGAGGAACAGCTATTATTCGAAGATGTCTAGTTATTAGCTCGAAAAGGAGCATACAGTAGGTTTTGCTTCTGTGGTTTCTGTTTTTAGTTTTTGCATTATGGCTGTGTGTGTGGAAGCATACTTCTTACCTGCACCCACCTATTTTAAAGATTCTGTTATAGAGCCCTTATCCCCAGGTGTGCCAGTGTACATACTGTATATATTTTTAATATGGGCGCTCTCGCAGATCTTGAGGTTCAGAAATTGGTTACAATGACTCCTAAAGGTGGGTGGTGGTGAATACACTGAAAGACACTGGAGTGCAATAAGCAGCTTTCTCCACAGAGTGGAGAGGCAACTAGCAAATGCAAGTGAAGACCCAGTTGTTGTTCATAAGAACATAAGAAAGGGTACAAAAAAGTTCCAAAGGCACTGACAAAGTCCACTAGGCTGACTTTGTCAGTGTCTTTGAGGATTTTCAACACCCGTATCAATGTCCCCTTAAGCCTCAGAATATATCTAGGGGTTCATCTTGTGACAAATAACACTAGCACAAACAGCATTCTGTCCAAACTTAACAAAATTCAAAGACCCTCGAAACAAACTGGAGAGAGGAACTCAATGAGAGAGAAAAAAAACATCCTCTTGATGGATTGCAACAAATTGAGATGGGCGCCATTTGGCTTGAGGCAAGCGACTACAGAGCAACTCGGAAACATCTGAACTAAAATAGATGGAAGTAGAATCCAAAGAAAATGTGAAAGAGAGATATAGAGGGGGTGGATATTAAATGAGAACCCAGGGGAAAAACAAACCATCACGGAACCAGATTAAATGTTTACAGTATATGTAACTACCATTAATATGGGGAGTAATGGGAATGAAATGTAAAAAAAACACATAATCGACTGTTTTCGCAGGTAATTATGAAGTTCTGTACTGCCAAAAGCTCAGGCACGGGAGTGTCACCTATATTAAAACCAAGGGTCTCAGAATCTACAGTACATGGGTCAAACTTACAAACCACACAATAAAGGGCCATGGTTCTAGGAGCATGTTACAGATCACTGTGTCCAGATTTGTGAAGACGTCTTACTGTATAGAATGAGAATATGATTGCGTGTGTAAAGGAAGAAGTGGTTATCATGGGGGATTTTTACTTTCCCACACATAGAGGAACGTCAGAAGCTGAAATAGAAATGGTAGATTTGACTAATAACTGCTCTCTCGCTCGGGATTGAGAACACCAGTATTGATCTTGTGTTTTCAAATCATCAAGACGATTAGAGAGAACCATTAAGTAACTGTGATCATAGTATGGTGAGATTTGACATACTGTACTGTATATTTTTAACCTGCATAGGTAAAGCCCTATACAGTAAGCAGCAAATAAGGCAAATCCAGTCCTAGTGTACAGTATATACTGTTGTTAAAAGTGTAGAAATGAAATCAAGGGATGTTATGTTAAAATTGTATAATTCAGAAGAACCCATTTAGAATAGTGTGAATAATTTTGGGCAGTACAGTACAGAGGACTGAAGAATTCCCTGGAATCAGTCCAGAGAAGAGCCAAGAGACACTGTCCTTGGCTCAAAGAAATGTCCTACACTGACAAACTATAGGAATTACCCACTTACTGTATATTGCTGAAGCTGTTACCCTGGCTTCTGTCAATGAACAGCTGAAACAAAAGCACCTTCCGATTTCTCATTATACTTTAATATCTTGAGCACCGTTTATATACCTATTAACAGTATGTGTGTGTTGTAACTTGTAAGAGAGGGGTATAGTGGAAGGGCATCTGCTGGGGGAGTTTTTTTTTTCAAATGCACAGTTATCATGATTGAAGTGATCACATTTTGCATTCATCCTTCCATTTTCTTCCGATTTAGGATCTTGGGGGAGCCGAAGATGATCCCAAAAAGCAAGGGGAACAAGGCGGGATACACCCTGGACAGCATGCCTGTCCATGGCAGTGGACACACAGACACAAACAAGCACACACGCTCACAAATTTTGCCAGAGGCTGATTAACCTACCAGCATGTATTTGTACTGTGGGAGGATACCGGAGCATTTTTGCATTAATTTAATCTTAGAATGTTTTTTTTACAGCACAGCCAAGTAAGCAAAGCTCAGGCTCTGGAGAACGTGCAGCTGTGCACTCAACTGCGACAGGTTAAAGGAGACAGTCAGCTTCCAACTACAGCGATTTCTCATCCACCAGAGTGTAGTCACTCTTAATGTTCAGCACACATGCAACAGTCTATAATGATCTGAGTACCAAGATATAATGAGAGATTAATTACAATAATTACACAGTCGTAATAAGGACTTCTGTCTTGTAAGAAGGCACTGGGAAGAGAGGCAGCTTTGTATTGACAACGGACACAGGGAACTGAAACTGAATCACCAGGACCTTGAGTGGACATGCTGTTTATTGAGTTGAAATACAGGACACAGTAAAATTTACAGTAAATACCTGCTATGAACTCCTTCAATAGCCATGTGTATTCTATATTCATGTAATACTACTTAAGTATGCCAAGACCCTAAACAAACACACATCTAAAGTAAACTATAGTTTGTATATTGAGATTAGGTGAAACATACATTTGCTGGTTAGACTGCATTATTTTGGCAGCTTTGTTCAGCTTGTGGATGTGGGCAAACGTTATGTTGCAGGTGGTGTGAACAGTAGGGTTAGGGCTAGCCTAGGGTGAGGGTTAGAGCTTATGCTACACTCTGCAGGGTTGCAGTCACATTTTCTCTATTTTTTTCTTAAAAAAACAGTTTGACTTGCAAGTTGGTCTTCACTTTAACTTCTACCAAAGATTCTCAAAACAAAATCTAAATGTTTTTCTGATCAAAAGCAAACAAATGTTTAAGAGTTCCATCAAGCAATGGGTGGGACTTGCTGTTTTATGATCCATTTTTTATGACTGGTCTGATATAACAATAAAAAAAAGAGACATCATGTTTTACTTATGAAGTATAATTACTAGTTTGTTTGTTTTTTCCTGCATGGCCCATGACACTTTGTACTTCAGCAAGATTCAGCAAATCTTGTACGCACAGCAAATTAAAAAGGAGAAATTAAGCACAGCCTCAACCTCTCACCTGTAATTTCCTCTTTGGATTCAATACTAGTGGATTTTTGCTGACTTTTCGATCCTCCAGCCAATTTGTTCAGTACCTTTAATTTTCTGATTTTGTTAGTGCACTGGGACAACACAAAGATCAAGGCACTCTCGTTAAAGGAGCTGGTTTTTAATTACATGTTTCTGGCAGTGCAGTTATAATTGCAGGGTTTGGCATAGCTCTGGAAGTGACTACTGTCAGGATTATACAACTTGTATAGATGTATACATTGCTGTGCCAAGGTGTGAGACGTCTTACACACAATTAAGAGTGATAGTATATAATGTTAAGCATTAAAGTACAGCAAATGCTGTTAGTTTTTAGTACCCATTTGAACACCTTATTCAAAGCCTCCACCAGTGCTTTCTACTACTATAACAACATTGTTATTAAGACAGCTTAGTTTGGAAAGAGATGAAAGTGTCCTTTGGCCATCTTTTCTTCATATTCACTAGCCACTTAGGGGAACAGTAGGGAGAAGCAGTTAAGGACCAGGATTTGTTACTGGAAGGTTGTGGGTTCATATTACATAGGAGACACTGTTACTGTACCCTTAAGCCATGTGCAGTACAATACTTTACCTGAACTGTTTCATTAAAATGTCCAGCTGTATTAATGGGTTCAAATGCTGGCTACTTTGGATTAGTCCATTCAATTAGTAAACAGCCTCATAATAGAAACGTCTTACTAGCATATTTATCAACAGATATTATATTCCGTGTGTCCTCAATAGATAATTATCTGTGTGATATTTCAATGGGAAGTCAAAGTGAAAGAATTTCCATCTAATAACATGTTTGAATCATGTGTCCATAATTGCCCTCCATAAAGCATTGCCATGTGTGTTATTTACTGTGTGCGTATACAGGATGTACTGTATTTAAAAAGATGGTTTCAGAAAGAATTGCACGACAATCACAACACGCAACACTCTTGGGTTGTTTTTGGTTGCCCAAGACTGCTTCAGGGACAGCTTTCTATGTTTCACTAATGCTAGGATTCATTTAGGGTCCAGTTTTCAAGAAAAACACAGTTATGTACTGTATTTAGACAAAAATTGTCAAAGCAAATTTGTCAAATGAAAATAAATAAGGAGAGCAAGTTAGTATTTTTGGCTGATCTCCAAATATGGTATTACTCTATAATAAAATAATTAATACATTTTTCACATAAACTAACGTTCTTCAAAAGTTTAAAAATGCAAAATATATTGATTTTGAATCATTTCTGTTCCTCTGTGTCTGTTATTTACCATTATTAGCTTCTTATGACTAAACAAACCGCAGCGTTTAATGGGATGTGCTCAGGTGCTCTTAACTTCAGTAATAGATACAGTGACTGGAATATTTTGTGATATCTTTATAAAACCATTTGTTCTTTGGAAAGAAACCTCACCCCAGTAGTCTCCAGAAAGACAGAGCACTTTCATTAATTCCATTTGTTTCAGTAAAGCAAGATTATACAGTGACCTTTTCTGAAGCCATCCCAGTTTCATCATTTTTAATCATTATGCAAGAGACAGATGAAATCCAGGCTGACACCTGCCTCCTCAGGGGGCAATTAGACAATAAGTGAATTCACGACAACTCTGTAAACCTCTTCCGTACGTCCCTGTAAAAAATGACAACAAGCAGAAAAAAGCCTAATGTTACTTCAGGGCATTTACACAAACCTCTGCAGCTCCAGACTAAGTGTAACCCTTTGTTGTCAAACAGTTAAATTATTCCTGGTTAAAAGAAATACTACTTATTTTCCCTCACTCATAAAAAGGAAGAATAGGCAGTATCTTTTCTGTTTCCAAGGGCTCAATCTTTCATATTTCAGGATTTTAGAGTTTTGTGATTTTATTCTAAAATAAAGAAAAATGGCAAGTTTTCTTGTTCGGCAAACGTCCAATATTTTGCTTTCAATATTTTAACCTTCAAATTCAATTAATTTTGTTTATAAGGTGTTTTAGAATCACAAATAACAGTTTATGTTTCTAGGGTACACCTTTTTGCTAAATTAGCGGTTCTCTACATAACAAGGGCCTAAAAAAGGCGATAGCTGAACTCCGATTCAAATTTTGCTGAAGAAGAAAAGGATAATCCTTAAATTGCACAAGCACATGCTCTTAATTACTCTCCTGGACACGAAGCCATTAAGAAGATTTAGAGATGAACCTTTACAGCTCCTGGACTCACAAATTATGAACCAAATTTAACTGCACATCTGTGGTAAAATCCTGTAAGCAGGCTCTCAGAGCAGAGCTTAAGCGACACATTTTATAATAATTAAATCACGCTTATTGAAAGAGATTCACAAAATAGTCCATGCTGGATCACTCAGATCCTGGGTTTTCTTGTGTGTTGATATGCCAAATATCAACTGGCAATAGACCACAGATGATTTATACTATACCAGGATACAATAAGCCAATCTGATAAACTACAGGCATGCACAGAACCTGGGCTTGGAGCCCCTGAACAAGAGGATGATATATATGGCAATAGTATTCTAGTTACTATTAGGGTTAGTTAACGTGGATTCAGTAAAAGTCAGTCTTGCATAGCTGCTAGGGTTCTTGGAAGAAGAAACAGCTGTAATTGATAAACAAAAGTATCTCATTTGGTGTATTTAGATTTGAATACTATTTTATGAGAAATATCTAGTTCTTCATAAAAATTCATTCTCAAATTTCAGGTAGTAAACAGTGAATTAAATGTCTGTATTTGGATTTAATATTGGGTAAAGGTTAGGTAACAGAGACTACATACAGCATAAGGGATGAATGCTCATATTAGGGTGGTGCAATAAGCAGAGGTACTGTATCTGTGATGCTAGCAGGGATTTCCATTTCTACTCCTGGAGGCCCATACACCTGCTGACTTGCTCAAGCTAAGTTCTCAGCTACCAATTGCATCCTTCATTGACTTAATAATAGATGTAATTTAGAACTGTTCGAATGTTTTCAGCCCTTAAATTATTGCATTTCAGAAGTCAAATACAAAACTTTTGAACAGAGAAAAAAATTACAAATGTTCCAATCAAGCAACTTAGCTAATTAAATTAAGGCTTGGCTCAGCTCAGCTCAGCTGGAATGACAACCAACCGGTCGGTCTGTGGTACTCCAGGACAAGGACTGTGAAGCCCTGATATCACAAACATCCATTCATTTTCTAATAGATTTATCCATTACAGCCTATCCTATCAAGAAACCTATCCCGGGCACAAGAAGGGCATATTCGGGATGGGAGAAGCCAACCTACAGGTACTGTATGTTTTGGATGGTGGGAGGAAACAAGCAAACACGTATCAGGACCACTGTTCTTGCAAATTTACATCGATAATGTAGAACAGGGCTGTCCAATCCTGGAAATCTGGAAAGCCAAAGTGTCTGCATGTTTTCAATCCAGCCCAGCCCTTAATGAACCATATCTGCCAGTTAATGGCTTAATTGGTTCCGATTCAAGAGTTACTCCCAGCTCTACAGGAGCTGATGCTCTGAAGAGACCTAGAAATGTTGAAGCCACACCCTTCCTCCAGGATCAGGATTGGCCAGCCTATACTGTAGACAGCAAGCTAGTCAGTTTAGCTGAGGATAACAAAATAAGAGATTAGTGAACACAAAAGAAGCTGCAAGGAAATTATAGATAGATTTGAAGTCTGGGTAGACATCTGGCAGATGACATTTAACGCAGAGAGTTGCTTGCAGGTAGAAAAAACAATCTATAAATAAAAAATAAGAGACAATGAGCTTGAAAAAGCAACACAAAAAAGATGAACAGTAGGTGTTTAAGTCAACATTTTGATCTTTTGTAGGAAGGCAATAAAGAAGGCAAACAGAGTGATAAGATATACTGTATGGTAATCTAAAATTAAGGGATGCCATCTAAAAACTGTACAATGCACTCTGACTACCTCGTTCAGAGTATTGTATAACATTTTGGTAACCATATCACAAAAATATTTTTATAAATATATATAAATAAATATAATATATATATATATATTTTATATATATAAAGATACATTCCTGGGCTTAACTGAATGTCCCAAGCAGACATTCTTTATCATTTTTAGTCTTCAACAGGGAAGATTATGAGGGAACTGATATAAGTATTAAAAATCCTAAAGGCTTCAACCAAATCAACCCAGTGAATGTCTTCAGAATGGACAGTGAGACATGAATCAAAAGGCACAAGTGGTAACTACATGGAAGTGCATTTAAAACTGAGACCAGGAGGGACATCTTAACACAAAGGGTTCTAGGAACATGCTACAGTACCTAGCCATATTGTTGAACCCAATAATTATTTTAATAAACAGCCTATCTTTTGAAAACTTTTCTTATTTTACTGGTCCTCATTTATGCTTTATCTTTATTTCATGATGCATTGTTAGAATCCCAAAATGAAGACAGTGAATTAAATGTTTACGTGTCCTGTAATGGAGTTTGAGGAAAAAGTGTTAGACAGCAGTGTGTTGTATAGTGTGGACAAGGAAAAACAATCAAATGTGTGATGCTAAAACAAAAAACCTATAGAAAAAGGCATCAGATCTCTAAAAACTCTGTTTCCTGAGAAGGCAAAAAAATGCACAAATACAATATCAAGGGATAGAACTCTGGCCCCCGAGGAAGACAGAACATAACAAAGAGACTTGTCTTGTAAATGTTTGTTGAAGAAATTGAGAAATTTCAAGAAAGAGAGCCCTTCCAGCACTCAAGCATGATCAGGGGTATTTCAATGCTGCTCATTGTCTTCACAGCACAGCTGGAATCAAAGATTAATGTGATCTCTACGCTATTTTACATAATGTTGGAGGAAAATCATTTGAGATAAGAGAAGAGATCATTTTTCAGGATTACTTACGTGGCACAGGAAGTATGGTGGCTGCCTCTCAGTTCCAGGGTTCAAGTCCATTGCTGGGCACTCCAATCTCCTTCCACAACCTAAAACATTCAGGGTTATGTGTGATTGGCTGTCCAAAACTGCAAGACTGTGGGGAGGGATTTGAAATTGATTTCACATGTTGGGCGACGGTTGTCCCAAGTAGAATCAGTACAGGTGCTGCCTCCTCACAGCTGTAGCTTTTCTGAATTTTATGATGATAGCTCTGTAGGAAAAAAATGCAATTCATTGGAATACACAACTGAGACAATAACAAGATGTACAAAAGGAAAATATATTAACTCACACCAGAGAAATCTGAGAAATCACATTAGCACAATGACAAATTGATGATAAAGGTGGCCATACAAAATACATTATTAGCATTAAACAAACTTGTAGACTGTTTTCAGTGTTGAATAGGTTGTAGTATAAGTCTGTAGTAATTAAGGGCTAATAACTGTGATAAATAATATTGTTTGACTGCAAAGATCAGTGATAGTTAAGTCTTAGGGTGTCCTAATAAATTCTTACTGTACATGGTGTATAACATTATCACCTTTAAATTGAAAGTACAAGAATAAAATAATCTGCATCTGCAATTCTAATTAAGTGTGCTGTTCAAAATGAGCAAGATGTGGGATTTTACTGTGGTACTGTTATTTTTTTTAATTGGGTGGAAACGAATGCACATATTCTAATTTTTTTCATATTCAATGCTTTCCAGCACTCACCAGATGTTTATATAAAGCTCCTCACTCACAATTAATGATAAATAAATTAGCATTTTATTATTTTGAAGACATGACTTATTTTAATAAAGAAAGGCAAGCCACTTCTTCAATCACACATGTTATTAAAGGGGATACAGAGAGCTGCAGATTCTATCCTTAAGCATTCCTGTGTTTCATCTTGAGGTAAAAGATATATTATAGTACTTAATGATTTATCTCTAGTCTGAAGAAGGACAAGATCAGTAAATGCACGCCGATACTTTTTTGCAAATTCATTGGGAAATGAATTATTGAAAGCATATGAACTACATTTAAAGGGAATTGAAATAAACCTCTTTTTGTACATGACAAGTTACAAAGTGTGATCATGCTGTTTCATTTCCCTTTCAAAACTAAATGAATTACTGCAGACAATTTGCAAAAATACAATGTACTACTATGCAGGATTGCTGTTTATGTGATTTAAGCATTTTTACCAAAGAAAAGACTGGCAAGGAAATTGGTGGTACTTAAGGATGAAGCTTAAGAAGATTAAAGATGAACCTGATTTCAATTTATTTTACAAAATATGGCAGACAATGTTAGTCATAACCAAAACTATTAGAAAGCTGCAAACCTTGTCAAATCCTCTGGTTAGATGCTTAAAAATCTTTCATGCTGGTTTAGCTCAAGAGCCTATAAGGTTTCAGCCTCTTTCAAAGGCATGTTTGAAGAACAAATTATTTTATTCTGCTGTAACAGAAATGCCTGTGGCTGTGCAAAGGTTTTAGACATGAGTGACACTTATGCAACTTAAACACGGTCTGTTTACAAACTTTGTTCAGACAGAAGAACTGAATACTTGCTTGACTGTCTGTTAAGTAGAAACAGTTTTAGAATTAGAATTAGTACGTCAGACAAAAAAATGTCTAAGAATACCAAAAGTTAGTGATAGCATTTCTCACATTTGTTCTAGGTGTTCACCAGAAGGACATTTAATAGCTGTAAACAAGTGAGATTATAAGATATTATAAAAACATAATTTTATTTATAACCACTTTTAGACATACTTAAAGAGGTGCAAAAATAGTGTATACATAATACCCAGGAGAAACAAAAACACAGGGGAAGTCAGATACAGCAAATGAAACCAAGAATAAAAATAAATTTTACATTAAAAGCTTTAGAAAATATGCACATACTGTATTTAAGCAAGATTTAAACAACAGTTGCAATGTCTCCAGTGCCTTATGGCAATGGGTTCCACAGTTGTGATGCTACACTCAAGAAACCTTATCGCTCATGGTGTGGAGCCCAGTCTTCAGCAGAGAGACAAGGCCCAAATCAGCAAATCAAAGATTAAGAGCTGGACTACGGTCCATTCAGTGTCTAATGTGACCAGAGGAATGTTCAGTTTTACAAGGCGCCAGTGCAATTCAAAGTGGACTAGGGCTATGTGTATTTACGTATGATAAATTTTAAATAATAAAATAAATATATTTAACATACGTATATTTCTATGGTACATAAATCATATATATAATATAAATGCCTTTGTGACATTCCTAACATACACCTCAATTGAAAACGCACGTTCAGAAGTCATAGCAAAGTTTCTAATTGTCACAAATGTTTAATTTGAACACCATCAACAAGAATACTAAAGTCACCAACATTGCAAAGCATATGTGGAGAGCCTATGAACCTCAAACTTACCACAAGTAAAAGCATGTTCTTTTGCATCCATGTCCTTATACTGTATATCTGAATGTCATCAGCACAGCAAAACAAGTTCATGATGGCAATTGATGAGAAGGTCAAGAAGCAACGTGACAGTACTTAAATGTTCCAGTACAGAGCTACTGTATGTGAAACACCTTGAGTAAGTGGAATATCAGAGTTAAACAGCCCAGATTTATAAACTTGCTCCTTGAAGTCAAATGGGAGCCAACCCAGTGGCATAAATAATTTCCAGTGTGTCCCAGGTATGATGCTGTGAGTGACAGTATCAGAAGCTGCTCTTAAAAATCCAGACGGAGAAGAACATTAAGTAACCCAGAGTCAGAAGCCATAAGTAAATCTTTAAGTACCTCAGCTAGGGCTGTTTCAGTGCGGTATCTCTGTCTAAACCCCGACAGAAGATGTTCCAAGGGCTCATTAGATAAGCGTAATGGATGAATCTCAACTATGTTTTTTGCTTGGGAATGGAGAATTAAAGGTATTTTTCCCCAGGCACTACTGAGCCTGTGTACCTGGGTAAGCCCTCATTAGGTAGTGTTTAAGACGAAAGACCTCATTACCATCTGCGACATCAGTGCAGTCGCAACTGCTTGTACTGCAAAGGACAATTTAGAGTAAGCAATAAGGTTTTATTTTCATATCTTGGAAAGCTGAGATAAAACGGATCACCTGGCAATCTCCACACAGACAGACGCCTGAGCCAGGGTGTTGGTTCCAACATCATGACTGGAGCACATGCAAGCAATGGAAAATTACTCACGCTACAGGTTTATAATGTGCTCGGGAAGTTTTTGCATGACGGAAATAAAGTGCTTGTCAATTACTTCTATTATTGGTCAAACACAGGAAAGCACTACTAATGTAAGACAGACAGATTAAAATGAGAGGAGACCATTTGGTCCATCAACATCTACAGTACAGTAGCTATTTGGCTTGGAAGCTTGTTACAGACTCCTTCAATGCCTTTATTTCTCCAATAAAGGTGCAGGAATTACCTTCACAGACTAGTCATTCCATGTGATTTGATGTTTCCCAAATATTTTTATAAAATCTACAACTGAAGGTTGTTGCAAAGAATCACCTGTTAACAGTCAGATAAGTAAGAATGTAAGAAATCCTGACCACTTGTTGTTTTTTAGGAAGTTACTAAAATGTCTTCCAGTTGTTTCCCAAGAATTTAGGACTCAAACCACCTGGCTATGAAGTCTGATCCAGATACCCACTACTCTTTGTTTAATAAAATATTTCCTGTTCTCCAATGAATGAATTTCCATTTAATTTCCAGTTGTGATCCGTATCCTGGTTTCACCATGTTGTGGCCTCAATGAGGCTCCTTGGAGAAATGAACACATGCCAGGGATCTTTCATCATCAAATCCAAGTTTGCAAATAATATGGCTGATGTTGCTCCCAATGATGTATTTAAAAGATTTCTCCTATGCAAAGTTATCTTAAGAGAGGGAACTGGCTTGATAAAGTTCAAGGTTTATTGATAGTCATGCTGTCACGTGGAGCACTTCTTCAGACTGTTGTTTTTCAGATCTTGAAAAAAAACACACATGCAAATACTGTCTCACAGATTGTTAATGCACATCACAGTGCTGGGAGCCTGAGGGCATTTCAGAGGGCTCTTCTTTGCTTAGGTATTGCCCTTAATGCATGTACCGGTACCTCAAAATTACAAATTTAACACATCTCATGTCAAGCTAAACAAATTCTCAAAGCGTATTAGCGTATTTGTGAAAACCATTTGCAGTGCATCAGTAGAATGTTAATGCACCTCACAGAGACTGCTGCTTAAGCTCCATTTGTTTGGGTCTTTCGAAAGTGAGGCTTTGAAAGAAAGGGAGCAAAAATCGGCTAATAGATGTTGAGAAAGGCAAACATTATATAGATATATTCCCTCAAAAACCTCAAGGATTACAATCTCAGCATTATCAACAAAAATCTCTACACTTAGTGTGCACACACATGCACTGTTTTTCATTCTAGCTTGCTATAATGTGCTACTATTATTTTCCAGCCTTCCTGAAAGGATAGAAAAATTTACATGTATATTTTTTTCTGCCTCTGGCGATTATTCAGATTTGGAGAAACGGAAGAAGGTATGTGCATAACATGCTGGCTCCTGCACAGAGCAAAAAGAATACATCACTAGTGGCCCAGAACAAGAAATTATTCCCCCCCCCTATTTTCCCCCAGAGACCCAACACTCACATCAGCAAATCTTTCATTAATTAGGGCAGGGGTGTGGGTGTGAGGGGTGAGCGCCAGCTCCCTGGATGGCACAGGAAGAACAAAATAAAGTTGGAAGAGCAGAGGAATCGATAACCTTATACTTGATAGTTTTATGGGCTGTAGTTTTCATTTCACTTTCTCATATTTCTTTTACATTTCTCTCATGGGGTTGACAGCTTTAAAGATTTGTAAACTGCCAAGACAAAAATACCAGATTGATCTTTTTAATTTAAGAGAACAATATCATCATCCAATGAAAAAATATTAAAGTCTTGTAAATAGTATAGCATAGGGAGCAACTCAGAGTTGCCTATGGCCACAATCACAAAGTATTTATATACTGAAGTCATGATTCAGTGAAGGCAATTATTTCAGAAAGAAAAGCACATCTGGCTGTAAAGTGCCCGAATCATTAGGTGATGAAGAGAGAAAGGCTAGGACAAGTTTGTTGTGCTTTGTTTTGCTTCAAGACAGTGTGGTTTTGTTTTTCTGCAATGAATTCTGGTCTGGAGGGAGAGATCTGAGACGTGTTAGCTGTGTTTTGTACACTGTGAAATGTGGCCATGGGTTGTCTTTCAAATGGCCATTATTTTTTGACATGTATTTTGACATTTCCAAATAATAAATTCAGTGCCCTTTGTGATCAAAGAATAATAAGTACTGATTACAAAAGCATATTAGGTTTAATGTAGCCAGATTACGTATTTTCAAAGAAAAGTGTAGAGGCTAATTACTAACTAAAAAGTAGGAAGAATTTCTTTCTTCTTTCTTTTTTTTCAGTATAGAAAAACCCTTTTCTTGCTCCTTTGCAGCTTGCATGCTGACAATGAGAATAGTTCTCATGTCATGTTAGAAAAATAAAATCCCTTAACTTTTATTCAATTATATGTGTTAATGAATGCAAGAAAAGTATTGAATTATTGAATTCTATTACTAATATAAACAATCATTAAGGTATCATACAAAAGTAAGAAACCAAAAAACAAAATACTTTAATAAGAATGGCAATTTACACAGTTTTGTGCTGTGAGAAAAGCTGTTGGGGTAGCAGAGGAGTCTATGTCAATATAAATTCATAAATAAAACTAATAAAGTTACAAAAATGCAAGAGCATCTTTGCTCTTGAGTTAAAACTATAAATCTGGAGAAAAATGTACTTTTTTTGCCACTGCAGTTAACAAACAAAGAAAAAGCCTTGCTTTGATAAAACAAAAAGACCTTGATTTGAAAAATTCTGGATGCCTGAACTGACAAAAAACAAATTCATGGTTGCAACTGATCTTAACCATAGAAAAAACAGACATGTATATATATATAGTATACAACCAACCATTTTCTAATCGCAGGGGAACAGGACTTATCTCAGCAAGCAAATGGGCACAAGGCAGGCATGCCATCAGGGTGTCTTAGGGGTACTGTCTATCGGAGGGCCACACACAAAGACAAACACATACACTATACACTCACACAAGGGCCAGAAACCAATTAACCTACCAGTATGTCATTAAACTGTGGGAGAAAACCAGAGCACCCAGCAGAAACACACGGAAACATGGGGAGAACTTACAAACTCTTCACAGATAATACCCTTAGAATTCAACCTGAGCGCTGGGAGGCACCAATGTTAACCACTGCACCACCGTGCCACTCATATATTCTGCCCCCCAGAAGTACTACATAATAATTGACAAAGGTGTCTGTCATTATTGTCAAGTGACATCTCTCTTTCAGGGTGGAGCGTTGCTTTTTACCATTCCCAGACAGGATAATACATTGAGGAATGACCTGTATTTTCTCTTCAGAAATGGGTTAAATCACCTGCATATGGAACAGGACTCTGTGTGCTGTTACAGAAGTGAGGTCACCCCCCCCCCCCCCGAGACCTAGATGGGACAGAATTCTCCTAGTCTTTTGGCAGAGCGAAGTTATGTGCTGTCTATGTGCTTGGATACCGGGATTGAATCACAGCTGATGCATGGCCCTGCTCTTTGCTCAGGCCCTGACCCGGATTCCTATACTATTCCTGTAGGAATACTACACTATTCCTGTAGGAATTCCTACAGATTCCTACTGTATTATTATTATAATCGTATTGTTAATCGCACTGCAAAAGCCTCCAAGACAAGTGGCTGAAAATGGATGGATGGGTCGAATTGCTAGGGCCCAGGAAAACAATAACAGCGCCAGGCGCCGGGCACACAGACAAGCACAACTCACGGCAAGACAAATTAATGAAAAATAATTCACAACAGGAGTTTGCTCTGGAAGATATTATATCATCAGCAGAAACAAGTGAAAAGTTGAGGAAGATCCAACCTGAGAGAAACAAGTTCCAGACGGGGAGAGGGAAAGAGTCCTTACGCTTACATTGAGCTTTTCTGGACATTCCTTTCAAAAGCGCTTTTCAGGTAATGGGGACTCCCCTCCACCACCGGTGTGTAGACCCCACCGGGACAATAATAATAATAATAATTAATAATTGCTTACACTTATATAGCGCTATTCTGGACACTCCATTCAAAGCGCTTTACAGGTAATGGGGACTCCCCTCCACCACCACCAATGTGCAGCCCCACCTGAATGATGCAACGACAGCCATTGTGCACCAGTCCTCTCAACACACACCAGCTCTCAGTGGGGAGGAGAATACAGTGATGAAGCCAATTCTGAGACGGGGAATTATTAGAATGCCATGATTGGTAAAGGGCAGGGAAAAATGTAGCCAGGGTTAACATCCCTACTCTATTTGAGAAAGACCCAGGGATTTTTAATGACAACAGAGAGTCAAGACCTCGATTTTTACTTCTCATCCTATGGACGGCACCTTTTTACAGTATAGTGTCCTATTGACTACACTGGGGCATTAGGACCCACACAGACTGCAGGGTGAGCGCCCCCTACTGGTCCCACTAACACCTCTTCCAGCAGCAACCTTAGCTTTCCCAGGGGGCCTCCCATCCAGGTACTAACTGGGCTCACAGCTGCTGAGCTCCAGTGGGCTGCCAGTTGTGAGTTACAGGGTGATATACTGTAGAGTAATAGCAGTCTGCACCCAAAGAGTATGTGCAGCATTCTGTGAATCTTTTAGGGACTAGAACCAATTCTGCTGCAACCCACTTTAGTAGGTTATTTTGCTTCCTCTTAATTTGCATGTTGTGCATAATCTGTCACTATGATAGGCACTCGGGGCTTAGACAGTCCCTAATTTTGAAGCCAAAATGTCAGGGGAAAAAAAGAGATTTTGTTAGGTGATAGACTTGCTTAGTTATTGTCAACATTTGTATTTGCAGAGCTGTAATCTCAACAGAAATTACACATCTTTATTGATCAGTTGTTGTGGAACATCATTCACTACTTCGGGAGTAATTTCTGTGAGTGGTGTCATGGTGGGATAATGAGCCCCTGTCAGAAGGATGTGTACAGAAAACTGAACAAGGCAGAGCCGGCGCTATTCTTCCCGGGATATTAAATGGCAAAGCGGAGGAGGACATCAGTAAAGACAGGGGACTGTGTGAGGAGATGGAATGGTAGATAATTTTCTGAAGCAAAGGCTTACCAACATTTCCAAATTAATCTAATTTCAATGATAATGGCAAAACAAAGACCAAAATGCAGAGTCCTGTATAATTTGGTGTCCTGATGTGTTACTAAGTCTCATTTGTTCATCCTAGGGGTTTCTGTTTTTATTTCAAAAACACCATGTTAGAGCTCCACTAATAAAACAGATGGTTCCCTGTCTATCTGCTTGTTACAGATTCCTCACGACTGATTGCATGGATCAGGGAATCTGAGAACATAAAAAACCACTATGGTGTTGTCTTTAAGGCTTTTTCATAGTCTTAAACAACAAAAGACTACTTCCAAACCCACGCAAAACCCTAGAATGCTCTGAGCTCTAATTGACCATCTTCTGTAGTATTCCTGTAGTTTGCCAGGCATCTAAGCTGTTTACTGGCATCAAAATGAAAATCTCTCTTACTCTCAAACTTAGAAGGTTCAGATGTTCTACTCTTGGCCATCCGCTTGCTTCCATCTTCCTTCTAGTACAGCATGAAACAGAGGGTTTGGTGTCATCTCCTAAACATCAGATGATGACAGACACTGGAAATCTCCACTTCCTGGTTTTAACTGTCACCCAACCAATTCTCTTCCTCCAATTAATCAGGTGACTGAGGGTGGCAGGTCATCCCAAACTGCTTCCTGGGAAATGTGGTTCAGACAGGTTTCTCTTACCATCTTTCCTCTTACAGTTCTTTTTTCTCTTTCTTGATTTTGTTATACAGGTAGTTGAGTTCTTCGTCAAATTCTTGCTCATGGCTTTTTCCATTTCAGTTCAAAATTGAGTAAATGGGGCTAGACAGGATTTCAATTTCAGAAATGCTAATAATGCAAATATTTCAGACACCCAAATTTAAAGTTATAGTGGATACAACAGGCTATAGTGTTAGCAGAGGAAGCTGTATGGACTATACTTTTATTAATTTCCATAATACTAGTTAGCCAGCCTTATTAGGTTTGAAACAGCACAATTCCGTCACTACCACATTTTATTTTTGTTTAAGATGTGGATCCTAGTTGCAATAGTGTAAAGTGCTTTGAGACATTACCTTTAAAGGTGCTATGTAAATAAAGATGATAATGATAATGAAGATTATTATCATCATCATCATCATCATCATCTTCACACCTAACATCCTGTTTCTAATTTACCGTTTTCTCAAAAAACCCTTAACAGGCAGCAGCAGCTCAATAATAATGTCACCTTGTATCTAATGATTTCTTTGACCCTACTCAGTCATGTTCTATACAAAGACACAGACACCTTGGTAATTAACGATTGGCTGCTGACTTCTGACTCTCACTCACTTAATATTCTAAATAGTCTTGTCCTTCTGGGTTTAAGTGTAGCTTTTGATATAGCTGAGCACAGCCAGCTCCTGGTTTACATGGGAAATGGTACTTCCGTTTGGCTATTTCTCTTTCAGGAAACTGAATTGAAATTCTTGGCTGTTTTAAACCTGATGTCCCACATACTCAGGGTGTTCCACAAGGTTCCATGCTAGGACTTTAACTTTGTAGTTGTAATATTTACTGTACATGTTCCTATATGATCTAGTATGATGAGTTTCAGAATCAGGAATATACCAAATGACATACAGTACATAAGCAATACAGAACATTCTTGATTTGCTGCCAACATCGGCATTGCAAGGTTGGTGAATTCAGTGCTGTTGCCAATCCTTCTGAAAACAAACCTTGGCTTGAAGTCAGAAGTCTTGGTGTTTCCCCTGATCCTGTGTTATGATTTGAAACACATGCGAGGAGGTCTACCTGAATAACTGGGATAGACTTTACCAAGCCAAGGAAGTTGCCAGCGTCTGCACACACAAAATCTCATGATGGGTACCGGACGTCCTGTCCAGAAGAAGGCTGGAGAAGGCTCCTGAAGAAGTCTCCACGGCCGAAACTTTGTGTTTTCTTTATTTTCTTTTCATCATGGAATAAACCTAACACCTGGTCCTGTCCAGGAGGCTTTATTTTCTCCAGAAAGACACCCAACACCACTGGCTGCATGTATGCCCTTTAAATGTCAAATAATGATGTAATAACCCCCATGTGAAAATATGCATTCTTCAACCCAAAACACTGAACTCATAATTACACAGCTCATGTCTCGCCTGACTACTTACAAGGAGTTTAGGGGCTGTGTAGCTACAGTAACTCTTCTTGGCAGGTCAGTTGCAATAACAGATCTGTTTTCAGCTAGTCTTCCACAATAACAGGGCTCAGTTAAGACCCCTGCTCTGCTCACCTCAAGACCGAAATATTAATTCTTTATTTAATCAAGATTAGACTGGAAATTAAAGCCCTTTCTTTCAAAGTCCTCTTCCATCCTCTCTTCACTGAACTGGCCACCAGTGATATTTAAAGTGAACATCAAGGTTCTACTCTTCACATTAGAGAGACTACAGTATGTTCCATACACAGTATCAAGGACTTATTGCATGACTATAACCCAGTTCTTAATGTGAGATCTGCTGATTCAGGCCTTATGACTGACAATGATCATATTCCACACAGTGGGCGATAGAGTCTTCTCAGATTTGCAGCCTCACATCTCATGGCCCTTCTTCTGTCAACATTTTCAAAACGTGCTTTGAAGGTGTCATTTAATTAAAGTCTGTAATGCATACTGAGAGGCATTAAAATAAAAACAAATGCAATTGGTTCCAATGTTTATTTGCTGCATTTTTAATGCATCTCACTAAATAATTTTGTTTTATTCTTTTTTATTACTTTCAGTCTTTTGGGCTTTTAGTGTTTGCTTCTGTTATGAAAGATGCGTGCTCTGTTGTACTGCACTCCGAGTTTGTTGTAAAGAGCTCACAAATAAAATTAGATTAGTATTGTGATGATGCAAAATTAAATATCGCTACAATGTGTCGTGATTCAGCCTAGTACACTGAGAATGGCTTTAGATCATTGCAGTGCTTCTTATTGCTCTCACAGTATACATTGATAATGCTGTAAAATTCCACTCCAATTATCCCACATTTATGTTTAAAAACATAATAAATGTAGTATCACATAACAAGATGCAACTTCTTTCGAGGAGCTTAAAGAGTAATACAGTATAAGCATAAAGTCTTCAGCTATGATCATAAGTCTTATAGCAATGATACACGTTTCACTGTGGTAAAAACACATCATGTACTGTAACAGTTATACCATTTCCAAATAAACAATATCATATTTCCATTAAAAGTAAGAAAGAAGTGGCATAGAGGCTTAATGAAGTTAATAAAGAAGGCAACCTTGTTTTCTTAATCAACCCTGTGACCTTGTGCTGGATAAGGTAGTTCCTTAGGCAGATAAGAAAGAAAATTGAAGGATGGAATAGTGGAGGAATCTCAACCTACAGTTTTTATTCTTTTGCTCTGAAAGGTATTTTTTTATTTAATTGTCCTCTAACACTGAGTATTTACAGTAGATATATTTATACCTTTTAAATTTTAAATACACTCATCATGTTTCTCTGTAAATTAATATCTCTTTGTATGAAATTAAAGATTCACAACTCAGCATGTTAATTTTCTCCACCACATTTGAATAGCTGTACCAGAGGCAATGAAGTCTTGCTTACATTGGCATTCATCTCTCTGTTTAATCACTAACGTGCATTTATTTCTTTCATGTACAGCACTAATTATAATATAAAAACAACAATGAGATATTTGCATACATGGCTTTTAGACAAAATAAAAGCAAAGAAAAAGCAAGATCTTGGATCATTCTGGAAAGCAAGCTGGGAAACGTAATGCAAAGTGAAAGTGAACATTTTTATATTTTACATAATTTTAACAGTGTGCAATACATTCAAAGCCATTTTTAAATGATGTGAAGTACGATAGGAAGGGACTTTGAAAACAAAACTATAAACTTTTAATTATGCAACTATTGAATTCCTTATTCAGCATTTACTCCTTAAAATATTCAAAAGATCTAACACAGACTGAAAAGTAATAAAATAAACTATTCATCTAACATGCTCTTATGCAAATGATGCAACTGCATTTATATTACCATTTAAAATGAATTTATATCCCATAATAATAGAAGGACATATGGATATAAGGGCATTTGTTTGCAAATTCAAATGCACAACAAAATATATCACTCAGAAAATGAACTGTCGATGTAACAGCTGACAGACACTGAGAAGTCCCCTCATCCAGTCAGATACAACTATAATCTGTTCCCTCAAGGTAGCTGTGCATCTAGCAAACAAAAATGATCCAGTAACTTTAAAAAAGGAAATCTGGGCACCTAATCGTTCTTTTCCACTGGGTTGATTGACTCATGAATGATACATCATCACATTAAAATGAAATTAATTGTTTAGTTATGCTAATCAGTCCAGTTGTTTTCTTTCCCGTTGAAATATTACCCTCACTGTAGAGTCCAGAACAAGCTTTTCAGACTCCCACGACTCTTTGTGTAAAATAATGATCTCATTCAACAATTTCTTGAAAGAATCCAGGGCTTCAACAAAATGGCTGGGCAGCTTGTTTCACACTCCCACAATCCTTTATTAAAAGTAATGTCCTTTCCTGACTGGGGGATCTTATCCATCTGTTTACTGAAAGAAGCCAGAGTATTGGCTTCAACAACATGGCTGGCCTGCTTGTTCCATATTCCCACAGCCCTTTGTCTAAAGAAGTGCATCCTACTTTGGTTTCAAATTCACTTCTATGTAGTGTCCTCCCACAACTCTGGTGCTTTGTTGGATTGTCGACAGAGTGGCCATGAGGTCAACCAACCAAAGGGCAATGATGATGAAATAGCTACAGAGCAGAGGCAGTTGAGCAATAAATGCTGCATACTGTAAATAAATCCTGCATACTGGACGGAGCGGTGGCTCTGTGGCTAAGGATCTGTGGCTGGAAGGTTGCCGGTTCAAATCCTGCAGCTGGCAGAGGAATCCTATTCCGTTGGGCCCCTGAGCAAGGCCCTTAACCCCAACTGCTCCAGGGGTGCTGTACAAGGGCTGACCCTGCACTCAAGCTTCTCTCCCTGTCTGTGTGCCTGTGTGTCTCATGGAGAGCAAGCTGGGGTATGTGAAAAGACGAATTCCTAATGCAAGAAATTGCATAGGGCTAATAAGGTGATATTATGTTAAATAGTCAAATAACGCAATTTAATACCTAGTGAGAGCAGAAGAACCATAATGTGAAAAAACTACTTACTGAGTGCAGTACCGAGATCAGCACCTTTGCAAAACCGCCTTGTTAACTACTGTTAAAAAGCCTATAACATAAGACATAACACAACATAATTTGGCCCCAAAGACAACAGTCATGACTTAGACGCTACCATTATTACTACAGTACATCAGCAGTTTGGACAAGCCCTAGTCATGACAGAGCTGAGAAGACCAACCCCTGGTCTTTACACAAAGGGTTGTGGGAGTATTGAAGAAGCTAGCCAGCCATATTGCTCCACTAAATTTCTTTGATATATAAATAGTAGCATGTTTAAGTCACCTTACAGTATATAAAATCATTAGCAAACGTTGCTACTAATTACTGGATGGGATGAGTGGCCACCTCATAACTTTCTTATGTACTCAGTAAAACTGGGTAAAATTAATTTTTACAAAAACCGATCTGACCACATCTGCCTCAGATGCTGGGTTGTCTAGATTTGTGTAACATTGCTTTTACTGCTACTGTATGAATGCAGTCTTTCCACTGTCTGAAATGTGGGCGACAGTTTCAGTGTGTCAGATATGATCTGTGAACTGGGCATCCTGAACACCCTGAAGGCTTGAAACAAAATAAAAGTCATGAAAAGTGACAGTGGGAAGCTGACAGACAAGTAATGTGATGATAAATTTGAAAAGGCACTTTAAGAAAAGTATTTATTACATAAAATGCATAGACTGAGAAATGAGAAGTAATCATTAATCTTATACTGTAAATAGAAGTTTTGTTAAAATAAATTAAAGGCTATCCCTAATTCTTTTTCTTCGGTTAAGCAATGTACCATGTTCTAAAGAAAAATTCTCTATTAAAGGCTACTTTATTATAATACATAAATCATATTTATAATATTATGTATTACATAATACCATTACATGTGATGCCATTTATTGTTTTGGTTAATAAATAACAAATGTAATATACTGATGTATAAAATCATGTACATCTTGTAAAGTAATAATGCCATATGACATGCTCATGCTCATATATACAGTAGGTGTAATCTGATTTTATTTACAGCAGGCAAAGTCAATCTAAAACTCACAAAAACTAATTTATTGTAATTATGAAATCTTGTTTTTACAGTCTTCACTGAAATAAGCTGCTTACTAAGTCAGGGGATGGATATTTCATGCACTACTGGACTGAAATGTGGTTTACATGGCGGAATATCATTCAAAATATATATTCATGCTCACTTTGAGGTTCATTCTCTTTCCAAAACACAGCTGAATTGCCCATATTTTCTGTGCAATAATGAAGGCAGCCTGGAATGCACAATACCAGTAGACAAGAAAAGTGTGGTGTTCCAGGATGTCGTTGGCAGAAATTAAAGAATAAAACCTTTAATTGCTGTTTTGGACACTGGCTTCTTTTAAGAAACAGCTGGATGAGATCTTTGGTTCAATTAGCTAATTAACTCATAAATGGGCTGAAGGGCCTCTGTTATACTTGTGTCCTGTCTCAAATTAATTAACTGGAGTTTCTGTCTCATTGTAAACTGGAGTTTACAATAGTCTCTCGCTGATTGTCCAGTCTAGAAAATGTACAGTGGAACTGTGAAATAACGAGTATGCCAGCTCCTTGCACAGTGTATTCATGACACTTATCTGGCTGCTGCACTCGTAACACCACTTGTGACACTCTTCTCACTTAACATGAGCAGTCTTGTCACATGAGGGTCTGTAAGACATCCAGGAGGGTTCAGCAATGAAAACAGCAGAAAGTACATATCCATTTCTAAGGTGAGGCAGTGAATCCTGTGATTCACATTGAAATCTTCAAATCAAAGTTCACATTACAGCAAACCACATGGATTCCATCTGGTCACTGAACCTTTTCATCTAGCCTGTTAGACTGTTTAAGATGAAAACACTGCCTATGTTTCTGTGGAGTCTGCCGCCCTTTTCTTTCACTATTAAGCCCCAAAAAAGAACGTTTGCTACTTTTGAACCAGAGGGAAAAGGGGGCTTCCATCTGTTTCATGGAAACCCCGCTGTTCAGATCTGTGAAGCATGGATTCCCTTTGTCATATAACGCCCCCCTTAGGTGGGGTGCGGGTCCATGTCAGCAGTGCTAAGCAGAGTGGTTTGGAGCAACTGGGGTGAAGTACTGTACCTCAATCAAGGTACAACAGCACCATCTGTGGCGGAGACTCAGCAGACCCCAACTCAATACCAGTCAGGTACGACAGTTACCTGCTACACTACGCCACCCCCAAATGGAGAACGAGTGTTGCTAAATATTTTGAATACAATTTCACATGAAAAAATTGAACAGAAAAAAATTGCACAGTAATAATCAGCAACATGTACAAGATAATGAATGGCTTTGCACGAAATACTTGAAGAGTCAGTTCATCCCATGGACATAAGCAAAGGTGTAAACCTCCTTTCAGATAGCGCCACCATATACAAAGGTAAGGCCTTTTTTTTAAACATCAAGCTGTCTGAGAAGATGAAAACTATCAATTGTCTCCAAACCTCATATGGAGATAAAAAGGAAAGGCCTTCAAAGAAATGTTGATCGCACCTCCTGCGAAACATGGCGGTGGGCCAGTCTTGCTTCACTGAGGAGCGGAAATTATGCTGCATAGACATGAACTGATACCTTGATACCGAAACAATCTAATGAACACAACGTTTTTAATTAGAACAGATTAATATGCTAGATTAGCTATCAAATGAAAACAGGCTCAAACCAAATGAGCCACTGTGGGTGGAAGAGAATTTAATTTTACTCACACTTGCTTACAACAAGGGATACCTATGAAATATTGCAGGACAACTCACTGGAGTCAAAACTAAAATTAAAACTATTTGCACTATATAATAGAAGCTGCACTGAGAACTCAATTAACTGAGAAAGGTGTTCTCTATGGATAATAAGATATTCTGTATTATAATGCTTTGCTCTGCTGCCATTTTTCCCCCTAAAGTTGAGGAGTGTGACCCATCCATCTATTTTCAGTAAATCATACACTCTTAAAGGGCTGGACTATATCCAGGATACCAACCAATCACAGGCTCGCTCACACATGCATGTGGTAATTCAGAGACACCAATTGACTTAGACAATACGTCTTTGGCCTGGTGGAGGAACCTAGAGCACCATAGAGCACATAAGGAGAAACTCCACACAGACAGGCGTATCAGGCCTGGATCTAAACCTGGGCTCCCAAGAACTGTAAGGCTGCATTACTAAGCAATAAACAAGACAGAGTGATTTTGCTTTTTGTTAACAATGCTCTGAATGTATTTTCCTTACTTTTGGAGAATACTGGATTTGTTTTTACTCTATCTCTCTTCCTCTATGATAGGCAAAGAAAGAAAAAAAAGATAATTCAACTTGGGTCAGGCCCACATAATTTGTTTTTCTTTGACATCCACAAAGACTGCCCTTGGCTTTATAAAGTATGTAGAATATACAACAGAAGAATGTCTTTTAGGATTGAGCCCAGGGACCTCTTCCTGTCAAGAAACATCTAGCAAACTATCTTCCCATGTCGCTGAGTTACACTTACAATATGTTTTGGTAGCAAAATCATGTTTGTAATGTCATTGGAAATTCACTTTAAGGGCAATTCCTGTTTTGTGATTTTCAAGAAACAAAGCAAAAAAATGTTTCCTACACTTTTCCCATTTGAGGTAAGGAACTTTATTAACCCTTGGTGTGGGGGTTGCAAACTTAATTCAGTGAAAGAGTGAAACTAATTATTTTCTAAATTAGATATATCTAGGATTTTACCTGAGGTGTTTTACAGTTTATTACTCAAAACATTGACTTAATTAAAGTACAGTTACAGCACCTATGAATCACCTCAAAGCTTGGTCATAATTAATCCAAATATGCAGCCATTTAACTAATTAAAGACTAGTGTAACTGAGGACCTGGGTGGAAGAAACACCAGAGGACTCTAGGTCAGAAACAGATTTATCAAATACTGCAGCAAATGTAAAATATACCAAGGTTATCAAAGACAAATGCCAGAGAATGTCCTTTTTTTTCCCTATTGCACATGTACTTGCTACAGAGCTATTCACATAGAGTACTTGCCAGTACTGCTGCATTCTCTTATGAAAATAACTCAGGCATTATTATTTGTGTACATTGCTGCTGCTAATTTTAAAACCCCAAACTATGCATAGTTCAAAGGACTCAAAATAACCACAAATGTGCCTTAGAAATAATGGTTAATTGAGATATTGGATTTTTTTCCTGGCATATCCTTTGGACCTTTGGACTATTTTCCAAAAATGTTGAAAATATTCATTCCATCTTATCTATCAATGAAAGTCAATCAAGTTGTCAATAAGTGCATAACACTGTGATCCATCCATCCTCCATCAATCAAATTATAGAAACAAACAATCAAATACAGTACATAAACATGCTTAAAACATAGATAGTAGATATTACAAAAAGAACTTAGTAATAAAAAATAATAAAGTAATAAAACTGATGAACGTTTATATACCTCAGTACATAGAAAATTCTAACAGTATGTAAAAAAAGCCAACAGCTGTTTTGAGAAATCTGCTTTTTACTGTTTATATGGATGATATTCATGTTAAGATCATTTCTAAAGCCCAAATTATGTAATGCATAAATACGTTAAAAGTCTGTTTTTGGTTAAAGAAATATTGAAGACGATTACTAGCAAAAGCCAATTCAAAAGGGATGTTCACAATGCAGTGAAATTTAAAGAAATTATAGTACGGTTGAGTATACTCCCCTGTGTAAATGAATTTTAAATACAAAGTACTGTACATTTTCTGCAGTACACAATATTATTTCATACTGAAATAAACAGTGAATCTATAAGATTATGTCTAAATCTTCATGACTTTCTACTTTGAACTATTTGTCTCATGCCTGGGATGACTTGTTAATTATTTAAGGACAGATTTACAAATGGCACTATTACATGAAGATGTGGCAGTTGCTTCGGAAATAAAATGCTTTCTAAAAACTATTAAAGTTTAATTATTTTATTTTTGTCCTGAATTACACATTTTCTATTTCTCGGGGAAAGACTTTTGTCTCCCAAAACACCATGTTTTTTTTTTCCCTCACCTAATTGTTTGGGATCTAAATATAGAAGCAGCTGTCCTTTGTGGTGTGCTGTTTGAAGATGTGACAGCTGTGCCATCGTCCTCCATACCTCCCAGTCAGAAACCCCCCTGTTAGACGGCAAGCTGCTTTTTACTGTAAATATGGATTATCTTCATATGCTACCTGTCTGGAAATCCCCAGTTAAATTCCTGATTGCAAATGCATGTTCAAGACTGTAATGGCTGCTCACCTGGCAAATGAACAAAAATGTGAAAAGCAGACTTCTGCAAGCGGCCTTTTCCTGTTCACTGTGTTTTCACTGTGATTCCCATAGCTACAGAGGTCCACTTTACTTGTCTTCAGCTAATAAAATGTAAGCTTTTCATTTTCATATAATAACAATACTTATTTAAGTGCTGTTATTTTATGTGATAATCCCCACATATGATAAATGACAGAAATAACAGTGATCTGGTTATCTTTAATGCTAAACGTATTTCGCTAATTGTGAAAAAAGTTTGGTACAGCCCCACTGTTAAAAGTTACAAACGCACACTAAGGGCTGATTATCTGCATCATTTCTGCAGGAGAGGAATTTTGTTTGTCTCACTTTCAACAAGTAACCTATTGTATAAATGACCTTTAAAACTGTCAAAAATTAAGCTCATAGTTTTGTTATATCGTTATCCTTTAAGCACTGTTCTAGAAATATGTCAATTGTACAGTATGTGCTTTGAACATTGAATTATAAACTCTAAACAAAATCATGTTCAATATTCAAACTAATAAGAATTCCTTAATGAGGAATTACATTTACTGTGCTGTATATGACCCTTTTCATTGCAAAGTGTTGTCCATGCACTTCCTCTCCCACTGAACAGCAGCCCCACACAAAGTGGCACAAGGAAGTGACACAAAGCCACCCCATTGCACATAGTTCAGGGGAAGGAAAGAGAAACTGCTGAATCATGGGGGGACTTGAGAAAGGACCAACCGCTCCAGACCAGAGTGGAATTTAGCCAGGACACCAGGATAAGAACCACAGCTATGATAATGTTACGACCCCAAGTGTCTAGGGGTAAAGGGGTGTAACATTTAGGATAGTTTTTGGAAGCAGGTGGGTTCTGGTGAGGGACTAGGAACACAATGATTTGGCTGTGAAGCCTTCTTCAGCTGTGTCACACCTGAAGAAGGCTTCACAGCCGAAACATTGTGTTTTCTCTCTTCTCTTTTCAGCATGGAATAAACCTATCACTTGTTCCTTTGCAGACTATACAGCTACCCACCTGAACTACTTAAACATACCTGTATGTGGTGCCGTTGTCATTTCCCTTTTCATGCACACCTGACGTCATTATTAAAGCAGCCTGGGATACTCATGTGTGGTATCACTGACATTGCGGTGCTTCATGAGTGATAAGACGCCTTGATAGCTTCATCATTGTGAAATCAATTCATGACTACCAACAACTTCGCACATTTCGGATTTTTTCAAAACGAAGCCCCAGAACAGAGAGAAGTTGCCAGTATGATATAAAGAAAAGGAGCTGGGCTGTGAACACAGTGGACTGGACTGGTGAAGCTGTGGCTGAAAAATGCCTTTTGATGGAACCCGTGGGCATATGAGCCTCAGGGTTTGGCTTCATTTGACTTTAAGACATTTTTAGATTTGTGTTGTATTTCAATAATATGCCCAAGTACTATCACCATTTTGCATACTTTGTTGAATTTATAATATTCTTGATTTGATTACTCCAGTCATGGTGTGTTTAAAACTTCACAGAAGCCTAGTGAACAATAGAGGTTTGTTGGAATCTCCACATTGATATTTAAAAAAAATGCATGTACTGGCCTCAAACTGCAGCCTATTCATCTGTTGTACGAGAAATGCTGGATGCCGAGATACTACTAAATTGCACCAGGTTGCATTCATTTCCAGAAATTGCACCTAGCAGTAATGCAGGCCACCGATGGAACTGGCTCACGTATCCATATTGTTGTTATGATTTACTGTGGCAACAGGAGAAAGAATTCTGAAGCGTGTCTGTTTAGGTACTGTAGGAGAACATACTGTATTTCCATAGAGCGGCACCTCGCCAGGCAGCATTACAGTGACCCAAAACACACTGTCAATGTAAGCCAGGACTTTGTCGAGAGGGAAAAAAATGGAAAATCTCAGATGGTCCATGTCAGTCTCCAGGTTTAAAACTATTTAAGCAGCATTTTACATGTAGAAGAAAGTATTGAAGTCAGGACCCCCCAAGAATAGGCAAGAACAGAAAGGGCATTGAGCAGCAAAATCTAAATGCTTGTGGTCACTTTTCATGCTTGTGGTCATATTAGAACAATTCTAATATGATCAAACGTACTGTATGTGTGGAATTGGCCCACAGTAAAATGTGCATCATATTATGGCTACTTAACTGTAAAGCACAAGTAACCATTTTGACTATTGTCCCAATATTTTTGGAGAACACTGGATGCAATTACCAAAAAACTGTATAAAGAATAATATAATGATTGTGCATTACTGTACTGTATATATATTTACAGGGTCTGAGCATAGATAATTGATTGAAACCAGTTCAGACTGATTTGAAGGGCAGCATGGCTTGAAATAGGATGTTCCTGTCCTGTTAGCGTGACATTCACCATTTGCTTTAGGAAAGTCCTAAAGCAAATCCTTTAGTTTGTCATAGCAAGGAAAACCATTTCTTAATTATCTTTGTTTTCATTCAGTTAAAAGAAAGGAAATGTTTGTCTGAACAGATTGTTCCACTTCATGTTTTTTTGCCTGCTGTAGCGACTGTCAGGATGAGGTCAGCCTGCCTCTGTCTGATGTTTAAACAGTTGCTGTCACTGCAGCCCAGCTCCACTTCATGCAGCAGCTCACGGATTTCGATGTCAAAAAGATCGAAACCTTGCATCTATAATTTTTAGTTTTTTCTTCTAGGCCTTTTCTAAATGTTTGGTTCACTATTGCTCGTCACATTAGAAGACTGGCCTGTTCAAATGTACTGTAGATATATAATAGACGCCTTGGTTCCTCATTAGAGGATGAGATTTAAAGGAAAGGGTTAGCAGAAACTATTCAATGCATTATGCACATTGATGTGGCCAGCAGCTCTCTCACCCTGCAACTCACAACCAGAAACCCACTGAAGCTCAGCAGGTGTGAGCCTGGCCAGTACCTGGATGAGAGACCTCCTGGGAAAAACTAAGGTTGCTGCTGGAAGAGGTGCTAGTGGGGCCAGTAGGGGGTGCTCACTGGTCTATGAGAGTCCTAATGCCCCAGTATAGTGACAGGGACACTATACTATAAAAGCGCACCGTCCTTCAGATGAGACGTAAAACTGAGGTCCTGATTCTATAAAGTCATTAAAAATTCCAGGGCGTTTCTTGAAAAGAGTAGGGGTGTAACCCCAGCGTCCTGGCCAGATTTCCCATTGGCCTTTACCAATCATGGCTTCCTAATAATCCCCATCTCTGAATTGGATTCATCACTCTGTTCTCCTCCCCACTGAGAGCTGGTGTGTGGGGGGCTTACTGGCTGCCGTCACATCATCTAGGTGGGGCTGCACACTGGTGATGGTGGAGGGGAGTCCCCATTACCTGTAAAGCACTTTGAGTGGAGTGTCCAGAAAAGCGCTATATAAGTGTAAGCAATTATTATTATTAATTAATTATTACTGGAGTTAAAGTTGTATTAGACTTGGCCTCAGTTTGCACCATACTAATTTGACAGAATGAGACAGAATGGTGTGTAGAATCTATGTGAAAGTATGAAGTTACAAATGAGAGGAGGACATTTGGCCCATCTAGCTCATTTGGTAGCTAATATTTCCAAAGATCTCAATCAGCTGTTTCTTGAAACATGCCAGGACTCCAGCAACACGGTTGGGTATCTTGTTCCACACTCCCACAACCCTATAGGGAAAGGACTGCCTCCAGTCCACATTAACATATGCCTAAAATGTGGATTACAAAATGTTCTAGATTCATGTGAATGTCCTGAGTTTGTAAGGTCTGTAGTTAGAAAATCAAAATATGATCAAATATAAGCAGATGCTGTAGTTGTCTAATTTGGTATAACAGTGCTAAATAAACCATGGGCAGACTATCAGATATGCCAGGGTTAAGCCTGCATTTGTGGATGTAGTGTAAGCTATAACAAGACTCTTAGGCAACAGCAGGGGAATTCTACTTCCCATCCTAGCAAAGGCAAATGAAATCACTGTTTAGGGGCTCCGTTTTCAATGTTTCTGCTGAATGTAAATGCTGGAACAAAGGCTCTATTGCAAAGACGGTGTGCCTGCAGAGGGAATTCACAGCATTGGCACATGAGGGGTGGTGAGTCCCATAGTATGAAAGTAGTGAAGAAAAATAAAGGAGATGCAGGTTTCCTTTAGGAGTTCAGACTTGGAGGAGGCCTGTAGCGTAGCCTGAATGACTGTCGGTACCTAAATATGCAGGAATGAATCCTCTTATTCACACTGAGCGCAGACGTAGAACGTAGAGCACCTCTTAGATTCTATTGTTTAAACCTATTTTATTAAGGAATTGTGAAAATTGTTTCACGATCTTTTCTAAAATCATATATTGTTTTTCTAAGTGGAGGCAATATGTGCTTAGGATGGCCTTGCATTGAAATTGGCATCACAAATTAGCCCAGCCCCTGTGATGCCACTGAGATTCGGATAACAGTTTAACGATGGCATCTAGAAAAGCACATTACGATATTAATAGGATGATTACAAGGTGGAACTGACAATTGTACAATGTGACAGGTGGCTAAGTGGTGTGTGAGAATGTGTGGGGGAGTGCGGCTTCAGTGAATAACAGAAAGTAAGAAGGTGCTGAAATCATGAAATTTTAAATGTACAATTTAGTCAGATCTAGAATTAGCCCATTTCTTTGTGGTTGCACTGATGCTATAAATTATTTAAAACTGTTAAGATTTTGATTACCGTCTTTAGACCTACTGTGTACATACTGTAGCATTATATACTGTATATAGAAAGAGAGTACACTGCCTATAGAAAGTCTACCCTTTCCAAAGAAACTCATTCTTAAAGCCTGATATCAAGATTATAAAATCAGAATTTATTTTACCTTTATTTACACATAGTAACACGCATTTATTTCCAAGTGAAAATGTTCAAAGATTCTGAAAAGTAATTACATCTCCAAACCTGGAAAAAGAGGCAGCTCAGTGGAGCTGTGGTTAGCACTACTGCTTCTCCCTGCGTTTTCACCGGGTAGGTTAATTGGCTTCTGGGGAAACTGGCCCTGGTACAGTATGTGTGTGTTTGTGTGTGTGTACCCTGCAATGGACTGGTGTCCCACCCAGACCGTAGCTTGCCTGGTAGCTGTGGCTTTCTGGGATAGGCTCCCATGACACTGAATTGGATGAAGAAGTTAGAAAATGGATAGACGGGTGGAATATAGAAAAATGGGTTGCATTTCTTTTTCATTTTAGTTGGGTACCATCTATTTTTATTTCATTGAATTCTAATGATTTTCCAATGAATACTGTATGCAGTACCTACAGTATTATGGCTGCGATCCCTGTCCTGTGAAGCTCATAGCATTTGTTTTTTAGATTAAGATCAGGAAGTGTATTAAGATTGTGCTCATTTTTCAAATGTTATTGTTCTGATTTAAGATATGTAAAGAGTTTGTTTGCATATTTATTGCTAATATTATGCTGAATTATGCAGTGTCGTAAACCGAGTCATAAACAGACCCTGCACTGTAAAGATTACCACCAGTAAAGTGTGTTTACTGGTATTCTTTGCTGACTTGTTTATAAATAAACCACATATGCACAACAGAGCACTACTAATTCAGAAACTGGTTATGATGCAGTTGGGAAGCCTTATTTTTCTTTCAGTGTTCAATTTTCTATTCAGAAGCCATCAACGCCATTCTTACAACACTAGCTTGAGACAAGGGAGGGACCCATCCATAAAACCTATGGCCCATCCATAAAAAGGGTGAGAAAACTGAAAAAAGCAATGACACCTCAATCTGTCTGACTTTAATTACATGAAAGGTTAAGGAAACAATTACATTAACTATACTAGGGGATCACCTAGGAAATAATGTACTAGGGAATAGTGAACATGGATTTATTTGCCTCACCAACTAGTTAGATTTCTTTGAATAAGCAACAACAACAATAGATACACACAAATATTTTGATATGGGTTTATTTTTAGATGGCCTTTAATAAAGTTTTCCATTAAAGATAAGTTCTAAGATTACAGGCTGTTGGCATGCATGGAAATGGGTGCATCTGTATTGAGTATTACGGATACTGTAGCATAGAAAGGATGACTGCTCAAAGTGGAGTGATGTTATTAGTGGAGTACAGCAGGGATCTGAAATAGGACCACTGTTCCTTCTAATTTATCTCAATGATCTAGATGTTGATATAGTTAGTAAACTAGTCAAGTTTTCAGACATTAATAAACTAAAAGGATTAGCAAACACTAAAGATGCAGAAGGTGAAATTCTAAAAGATTAAGAAAATTTCAAAATTGGTTAACACCTGGCAGACAGTTTTTCAATGTACGGTAGGGTACATTACATGCAAAGAGCAAAGACTTAATACAAAATACAAACTGTAAAAATACAAAATGGGAGACAATGAGCTTGAATAAACTGCTTATTAAAAAGAATTGGGTACTGTACCTCTGTTGACAAATTATATTATATCCTCTCTAGACAGAGAGGGGAGAAATAGTAAAGGCAGAGTGTGTCACACCCTCTGCAGCCAGAGGGCGCTCCTACTCTGTCCTGTCTCTCATTTCCGGTTCTTTGCTGTCCTTCCGGTGTTTCTCTCTCTCTCTGGGACTATATATTTCCGGGTCTTTCATTCTGCCGGCGCTCAGCATTGACGTTCGGATGTCCTGAGACCTGCCTAGCACCAGGTCACCCCACATCCACTACCTGAGGGCATCGGTTTCTATACGGCACTTCCTGAACTGCTGAGCCCGGGCTAACCCCCGTCTCGCTGCTACGCATGGGGTCTTTTCGCTCTCCTGCCATTCCACGGTTCGTCCTTTCCGACATCCGTGACAGAGTGTTAGCATACATAGTGAAAAACATAATTTAAAGTAAGGAATGCTGTGCTAAAATTGTATAATGCATTACAAAGTCCTGTGCACAGTTTTGATCACGGTTTTAGAATCAGTGTAAAGAAGGGCAACTGGATATGGTCCAGAGCTTAAAGAAATGTCCTATACTGGCACAACAGTCCTGGACAGATAACAAAAGATGAAACCTCATACAAGTATTCAAAATCCTCAAAAGTCAACTCAGTGGATTTCTTCAGAATGAACAGTGAAACACAAACCAGATGGCACAAGTGAAAACTATATGAAAGTGAATATGAAACCAAGGGGAGGAGGCACTTCTTTATGCAAAGAGGTGCGGAAGTACCCACCTACAGTATGTTGTTGAAGCCAGTACCCTGACTTCTCTTCTTTCAGAGATACCTGGATCACCTAACTACTTAAATACCAATCAGCTCCGCTCAAATCAAACCCATCTTAATTTCTGAGGTTCTTACAGGCTGTCCCAAACTAGAATTTTTTAAAAAACAACAACGACCTGGGTTAAGAAGGTCTAAGAACTTTTTAAGCATTAAATGAACTGTACATGTGCTTCGCAGAGATGAATGTGCCATTATTTATAATCCACATTGAACTAAAGCTTTCTGAAAGGGTGTATAGGGGTCAGCTGGTGAGTTATCCGATCCCTGTGCTTCACAAGTGGGCATAAACTAACAGCCTCTCCTGTTCCTTTCAATTTAAAAGGAGATGTATGTAATGGGTGCTCACACACACACACATAGTTCTGAGGTTGTTTTTTATTTGTTTCACTCTGAGCAATAAAGTGCATTACTTTCATCACTCAGCAGTGAGACCTCTTAAAATCAGCAGCTGGGGCCCTGTCTGAGTGAGGGATTTATTTTCCACATGATAGGGACCCTAAATTCAAAGCCAGACTCAACCGTACTACCAATATCATGAAGAGCAACAGCTTTTAAAGTTGAGCTTCTGGCCTCCCCAGTACTCTGACCTTAAAACTACTGAAATGTTATGGGGTTAAAATAAAAATATAAGGTCACAAATGAGAAGAAGCCATTCAGTCCGTCTAGCGTGTTTGGTAATTAGTTATCTCAGGATCGCATCCAGCTGTTTCTTGAAAGAATCCCCTGAACAGAATATAAACATATATGCATCCATTTTCTGCATTTTTATTGTTGGCTGGCTGAAAATAACAAAGAGGAATCCAGAGAGACATTGACCCCCCCTAAGTGGGTACAACAGCAGCACACCAACCAGAACTTGAGTCCACAACATTCCAGTTAAAAAACCTTTAGTCCTTGGATTGCTTGCTTCCTGTTCTCCTACTGAGCAGGTAAATCAATGGCTTCTGCAATTTCAACATATTCATAGTTTTAAGAACTTGGAGATAGGTATGATAATCTAAAGCTTATGATACAAAACTTTAATATCATGGAATTTTGTGTTTGTTTTAGTGTGCACATCAAGTAAATGTGCAGTCTACTGATTTATCATTCTCTATTGATGCTTCACAAGCAGGTGCTGACTATTACTATACAGGATGTACCTATTTCTACAGCAATAGCTTCACTATGAATTAAAGTCTGCTTAAAAATGTACTGTATGTAAAGAGGCGGAAAGAAATCAGTTCCTCTTTGAATCATTATTATATATATAATTCAATAAGATCCCAAATAAGAAATACCTTTCAAAGAGCAGTCCAGATGGTATGAATCCTCTCTGAACACTGACAGCGTTTACGATGTGACTCAGAGTGGGATCTGCATGACAACTGAAGCATTAAGAGCCAGAGGCAGAGGTCCAAAAAACTTTTAAATCAAATGTGATGAACGATTCTCTTAAATGTGTTCTATCTTTTCCCTTCACTTTCCATTCAGTCCTACATGTGACATTTGCTCAGATTTCAGACATATGATGTTGTTGGCTTTCCACATCATGAAAAACACTGTTTTTCTCTTGTTCTCAGGACAATTTAGCAAGTCGCAGACTTGGTATAACAAAAGTAAAGCTAGAGAATACCTTCATTTCATAAGCAGACCTCAACACAGTGGGACATCTGTTTGGCATCTCCTGAGACCTCTCTTTCTACAATGTAAAAGTCTACATTTTACATCAGTAGCTCACTAAATGCATACATAAGGTTATTTATATTTTAAACGGCAGATACTGTAGATTTGCTGACCTGACGTCAAGCGATTTCAGAAGAAAATGTCCAGGTGCTGAATGTTGGGGATTTGGGTTGAATCAAGCCCAGGGCCATGGCATTGTCCAGCATTAGGAATGTCAGGGATGAAATAACATGCACATTCACTGAATGATTAGCCCAGCATAAAAACCATTCGCCACAACGTGAAGGCCACTCAGGGCTAACAGGCTGACCACTGTCACTGCCACTGTTTTATTCTCCTCTGAATGCTGTTTTGCCCCGACATACTTTACATAAGGGAAGACAATATGTGTGGACAAGGTTTCACAGTGAGCCGTTATGTTGACTGTTGCATTGCGGGTGAAATGTGTGATGAACTAAGAGAAGGATCTCCTTTAATTCAAGGACACAGTCATACCCAACAAAAACCAGTAACATTATCATGTTGACAGGGTCGCACTTCACACTAAAAACGTTACAGTACGATTCTTTTATCTATATTTCAGTAGTTTGTCCACACACTAATTTAAGGTGGAGTCAAGGGTGGGATTTGAATTAGTCAACTTTATTGCCATAATGTCACTGGATGAAGAGAGCGTCAGTCTCAATCACAGAAGGAAAGAGGCTGTTGAAATCCCCTTCTCTTCCTTTTTGGGGACTCCTCTTGCATTTGTTTTAAGACATGGAAGTATTAATTGTGATAAGTACTGTACAATCAGGTATTGTTTAATTTTAAGCTTTTCCTTCAGTATTTACCTGCACCATTAAAAAAACTGAGGGTCTATGTCCAAGGGTCTATGGCTTCAATAATCACCCCACAGATCTGAGTACTTTTAACCCAGTTTAATTCCACATTTTTGTTTGGGTTGTAGAGCCCCTTAACAGGTTAAAAAACATTATTTTCTCAGTACCATTTATGGGTCACACATTGCCACAACTTAGAAAATTTCAAAATTGAGTGCAAAAAAATACAAAGTTTCAAATTCAACTAATACGATAATAGAGTGTACATGTTATTGCTATATGAAATGTTTTTGAATAAATAAACTTCTAAATATCTTTTGTTTTCAGTACTACTGCTGTTACCAGTACTACTGTAACTAATATGACTTATTATTGTTCTGGCAGTAATTATTATTATTTAATGCAAGACCTTAGACACACGGCTTGAAAAATGTGCTGTGTTGCGGCCTGTGCTCTAATATTAGTTGAAACATTTAATCACAATTCAGTATCTGTCAAAAGTTAATTACTGTGTATTCTGGAAACTAACATTTGTATATTCAGGGATAAACGTGTGGATATTTGAAGCCCCTCAGTTCTTTCTTCTGTATGGAAAGAATAGTTTCACATTTTACCAAGAAGTTAAAACACGTCTGTTACCATGTATTCACCTGAATAAATCACCCATTGCAGTCTTTCAATTTGCCATGAAAGTTGGTAAGAATTGGTGGCAGAAAGAGAAAATTTACTGAAGAGAACACCTGTCCCATGAAGCGGAATACATTCTACAAAACAGCAGTTATAACCAAGAAGCCATTTGACCCATCCAGCCCCTTTAGCAGTTAGTAGTTAATTCATCCTTTTCCTGAAAGAAACCAGGGTATTGTCTTCAACGACACAGCTGGGTATAAGACTAGTTACAAGAAAATACAGTGAGAACAGTTCCTTCCCAGACAGATAAAGAATAACAGTGTGTGTTCTGAATTCCACATGGTAACTTTTCATTCGTATGAAGTCTGTCAGACAATTACCAAATCTTTTCAGAGACCCGTACAGAATATTTCAGTGAACACTTTACCCACTCTTTAAATGCAGCAATCTGTGATAAGGTGCTACCGTTCAATGACAAAACATCTGTCTTGATTGCCAGTGTGTGTAGAATATTATCTTTGTGGTAATTCAGAGGTGCTTTGAAATCAGCTAAATTTACAGATTTCATATATCATATAACTTTTCATGGAATGTTTGGACATTGTGTGAGCTATAAAGGAAAATGCAGAGGCAACCTAGTGCACTTCTTCAAAATAAATGGCAAAACACACAACTCAGGATACAGGTGGAAAGTACATGGAAGTGCACTTAAAACTGAGAACAGGAGGCGGTCCTTTACGCACAGAGTTGTGGGAGTGTGGAGCAAGCTGCAGAGGCCATGTTATTGCCAGGTACTCTGGCTTCTTTCAAGGAATGGCTGGATAAGATTGAGATTCAGATCACAGAGGGATAGATGGGTTGAATGGCATTGTTTGTTCTTAAATAAACTAAAAGGAAAGCATGAGGTGTTTTTTAATAGTGGATTTAGACAGAATTTTGACAAAGCAGGGCAATTCCTCTGCAGCTGCATGTCTGGAACTGAGGTGACCAACAGATCGATTGCAAAACCCAAAATCATAAAGCGAGAGTGACAGAATATTAATCTACTGCATCTGATTCAGTTGAAGCAGTAGTGGTTAATAAGTTGACTGAAAAGCTCTGCCGAGCCAATTTATAAGGTAAATTCAATATCACACCACCTTCTTCAGAAAGGGTATCGCAGGCCAGCAGGCCCCAGAGAGAAATCTGACAAAGGCAAGCAGCCCTTCATCACAAAAGCACTTATTTTATCTCTTCCTTTCCAAAAACCCAGAAGCAAATAATGTGGGCCAGACAAACTAACATAAACTTGGCATCACAAACCTTCCATATTAACCTCCCCCTCCTCCTCCTCTTCCCGGTCTTCTTGGTTAATGACCCAGTTTTGTTATCGATTTTAATTCCTGTCTCCTGGACTGCGCCCTGTGGAGCCCTCTGGTCTGAACCCCGCCCGTTTCCTCGGTCTCCGAGTCTGTCTTAGCCCTCTAACTACCGCCCGCTGGACTCTACCTCTCTGACCCTAGCCAGGTCATGACCTCCGTCTCTGGATTGCTTTCTGCTCAGGGTCCTCAGCTATTAACTTTTGTAACACTCTCTCTCCTCTGCTCCCAACAGCGTCCCCTCATACTGTACATGTCTAGCTCATCCCCTCCTCCACCACCACCATTCATAAATATTATGTACATTATGTTATACTGTACATATTTCAAACATTAATCATCAATATGATATTTTAAACATCCATGGTCAACTGAATCAAGCACTCAGCATCACACATTGATAGAAATTGCCTAACGCGAGCAATATTTCTAAGGTGAAGAATGGAAATAATAAGCAAACTATAATTATAAAATTACAAGAACTTGAGATGGTTTTAAAGGCCTTTACGGCCTCTGTTTTCATTGCAAATCTTATGTTACTCTGTGTATGCACCAACAAAGTATGTTTGAACCTATTGTCTGCCTGTGTAGAAATGTGTATCTTTTTCCGATGTCCTGTTGGTTTTTTTTTCCTGGTTCAGTTGTTGACTGTAGGCTAGAAGCGCAGTGATGACATCAGCAGTGACCTGGTGAGGCTATTTAAAAAATGTGGGGGTGGGGGGGGGGACCACATTTTTTAAATAGCCTCACCAGGTCACTGCATGACATGTTTCTGAATCTAAGAAGTCAAGAACCAGAAGAAGTTGTGCTCATTCATCTAACCGGTTAATAAAACCCCCAAATGAGAGTCTGGGGACAGTCTTTCCTGGGGGAAAGAGACTGCTGAAGGATGGTGATGGCTGAAACAATAATCCGAACGAGAAGCTATATAGAAGCACTGACCCCAGTGGTAGAACTGTAAACAGAAAGTGCTTTTCCCTGAGGCGGTTTCTCTCAAATGCGCTTGCAGAGGCTCTCAAGCCCTTATGTTCAAGACTCAGTCAGAACAATGATGTCCTGTATGGCAGATCTGGTCTTTACCAGTAATGAAGCCTGTGATGCCTGTGAAACTGTGCTGAAGGCTGCTCTGATGAAGAGCAAAGGTTTCATCCACAAGTGGACTTTGTGCGAGGCTCTGTACCTGGAAGTCTGAAGGTCATATCAATGTCAATCTTACAAAGCATTCTATTTTCCAGATTTCACCCCTTCCTGTAGCTAATAGGAAATCAAAATGTGCAGCTCATGAAGGGGGATATCCTAGCAACGAAAAAATCTGCAGTACATGAATCTTTTCCTGCACAGTATTTTGATTTCCTACCTGGACGATAAATGCTACCTGTTGCCAATAAAATCAGAGGAAACTGAAGGTGATTTATAGATGTCACGTGTAGCCAGAGGAGTTCTGAGTTAGCTATGTGATTGGCTGTCAAGTAAGAAGCCTTGCAAGGAATCAGAGTGAGAGATGATTTACAGTAGTTCAGCAACATCAGGCTGCAGATCTGAATAATTCGGGACAGAAGCAGAATTCAATGATTAGTAAATACTATAAATGTTAAGCAATTCCTGAATTCTAACACCTACGTTATACTGTACAACCAATACTCAATGATAAATCTAGAATATTTATAAAATGCGTAAAATTGTATAAAAGAAAGATTAAATACAGCTATAACTGGAGTTTGTCCACCACCTGTAAACAGTAAAAAAGCCTGTTGTTCAGCCACTTTACTGTAAAAAAACTTCTTAATTGATGACTGACCCCTGATTCTTCTGTATGGTTATATGCATGTTTTTTTAAACGTACATATACAGTAGATTATTATTTTTGTTGTTGTTTTGTTGTTATTTAAAGGGGTAAATTACGTTTTTCGTTATTTTCTAAAAGGATTTGAATCCATCAACAACAGCCAAAAATTCTAAGAAACAAACTGAATTCACTCCTGCACACATCAGTATACCTCATACAGAACTTTACGCCCGTGTATCCTGATGTGCAGCATGCTGAGATGTCAAGATTAGGCGAGCTTTCACAGGCAAGGAAGCTTTTGAATGACACATTCAGGAGACAGAGTCAGGACTGTACTCCTGTTCAATCTGTTACCTGGTAAAGTTCTTGTTCGCTGACAAACCCAGCATGCTTTGTGTTGCAATGAGATTTCCAGGTCCTGCTGTCTGTCTGTACCCTTCTGCTCCCTCTCTTCTGATAATGGAACCTTCCCCTGTTGGCAAGGTGTGCCTCCCAGTTTCAGCAAAAAAAAAAGTTTGGCTAAAAGGCATTTTCACAAGATCACAGCTCATAATAGTGTACCTTCTCTAAAGCAGTGCTACTGTACATGTAAATTAAGGGGCGCCGTTTGGTTAGCACCGTTTAGTGAATACTGTGTGCATATAATTATCCTCGTTAGTGCTAGCTTTCCACATCATTGGAATACAATGGCATGCATTTAGCATATTTAACAGATGCTAATGAATCCATCCTCTAATTTTTAAGGCAAGTGTGTTAATGCGCAGCTTTCACAAGCATATTGTTGTGGATGATGAACACAGAGTTCATACACTGTGCATCCTCTGATCTTATCTGTGGATAAGATGTTTTAGCCTATAAAAACCTTTAGCAAATAAAGCCATGTAGTGTTTTTAACCAAGAACTAAATGCATCTTATGGAAGTTTAGAGGGATGGCAGATGACTATAAATAAATGCTAGAAGAGTCCTTAATACACTGTAGAGGGGTCCGATTTAAAACAAGCCCACAAATCTGACTTGAAGGGTGGGTAAAATAACTGATGTAAAGCAAATGTCCATTAATGTACTTGCCAGGGTGATCAAGAAAGCATTATTGTGCTTTACCCAGCTCTTAAAACATAATTGAACTATCATTGTACCAGGCTTTCTTTCATCAAATGGAGATCAATAATTCCTTGGAGAGAACGCTGCAAATTATCCAGGAGATCAAGCTGCAAACTCCGGAGTGATGATCTGGGAAATACAGAACAACAAAGCATTATGGGGATAATGAAAAGGTCTGTTCTCTGCTCACATATTATCATTATATAGGTTTTCAAAAACAACTGAAACACAGAGGATGTGGGAGGGAACAAAGGCAGTAGTCTAGATTTGAGATTATTATAACTATGCTCACCACTTTAGAAAATAAATGCTACCACTAAATATTAATTAGGTGCTGCTCAATTATTAACCTGGTGGAATGTGACAACATGTTGTACTGACAAGTGTGTCTGGTGTAGAAATGTTCCAAGGTTCAATTGCCTTCATTGTTACCTCCTGAGTAATGAGGTAGGAAACGGGTTTGTGAGTCCATGCACAGAGAAGTTTGCTAATAGAAAAGATGCACAGCCTCTCCAGGGTCGATCAAGAATTCCACAGTTCAGTGAAAGGGGGAGCAAGCATGTTTGTGAGTGTTGCCAGTAGAAGCATTATGAAGAAAGGTTTGCACATCACCAGATTTCAGCAGTGCAGCTGACTCCAGAAATTATATGCTAGCCTTCTCTTTGCATTCATTTAATAATCTACTGTACATTTTGCTATGGATCAGTTAATTTTGCAGATTTTTAACTGTCAGAACTCTGAAAAATATGACCCAGCCCCAGTTACTTAAAATAAATATTTTTTTCTCCAGAGACTACATAAAAAGAGCACTTGTATTCATCTAAAATTTTGTTTTGACCGATGTTTCAGACCTTGAGAGTAGTAGCAAGGCACAGATCATACAGTACTGTAGCATTAGGCCATCAGAATCTGCTCCTACTGTATGTGTTACTTCATGGGAAGCTGAATCATTCAATATTTAGTTGAGATGTTAACTGTTGCCTGAGTACTGTATGTATTTAAGCATTTAGGTGTACGAGCAAGAAACAGTACTTTAATATGTGATTTCCTAACTATTACCCATGTACTTCAGTTTGGCCGTTCTTTTGTTTAGACATGAATGGTGTTCTGCAGGTTGATAACGGTGTTGCTGAAGAAATTGAGACAATTTCAAGTATCTGAAATAAACTCATATGTTAAAACCAAAAACCTCTTCCACTCACTCAAGTCAAAGATTACCTCTCATTTACAGTAAGAATTACTTCAAAATTTACAGTATGACATAATAATAGGATTTTGACTTCGATACTCTAACTTTAGGGCAGCCCACGGTGTGAGCTGGGAGTTCTTGTGGCGTATGTGGTGATATTTTCTGAAAGTACTGAGCTCTCTTTGCAAGAACTCTAGAAGAGGCAACATCCCCTTATAAGCCAACTGATAAGGGAGTGAGTTCTTTCCTGCGCAGAGGTGACAAAGTTCAATGCAATTTAATTCTTTAAAGAAAGGTTTAATGCTACGGGTCAGGAAGTGGAAAAAGATATAATTTGCAAGAAGATGAGACAGGCTTAACACAAAAGTTGGCTTGCTGCTGCAACTGCTCAAAAAAGGAAAAAAAAAAGAATTGGAAATGCATTGAATGATACTGACAAATAGTGGTAGGGGCCAATGCTGACTGCTTGATTGATTGAGCAACCAAGCAGTTTATTAAAATAGGTGGTTACTCCATCTCCTGGTCACTACACTTCAAACACTTGTGTCTTCATTGCCCTTCCTGGAGTGGCAGCTGAACAGAGCAGTAGGATTGCAACTGAATGGGGTTGCAAGGGCACTTTACAGTTATCAAAATGAACAGTTTTAACTACATGGCACTGCTGGCAAAACTTGGCTCGCCATACCATAAGAAAGTAAGGAGAATCAATGATTCAAACTGAGATTATTTCTTCCCTTGTGCCAAAACAGTAATGAGCACTGAAATAAGAAGTGTTACTGTTGGCACATACTGTGATAAGATGTGAGAATATGAAACACAAAAATGTGATTTAATTGCATTAAATTGTTTCTTGTAGTGAAACTGATTGCAGGAATTATGAAACTGCTTTACATTTGCAAATAATGTGCAATTTGTAATGGTGGTTGCATAATGTGATGTTGATTTCTATTTAATTTTGTCTGTCATTTTTGTGTGGAAATTAATATATGTGTGTTAACTAATGGACAAAAATGGGTGAAAATCTCTGTCAATAACCTTGTCTACTCTTAGTCAAAACATCTATTTTCAGACAACAAACACACAATGTTTGCTAGGATTTCTATTACCCATAATCCCTTCAGTACAAATACAGCAAGCCACAATGAACAAAGTATAACAATAACCTTTTGTTTGTCATCTGAATTAAAGGTTTACGCTGAGCAATTGAGAGTTCCCTCAAAAAACATGTATTACCAGCAGGATGTAATATGAAATATGGGGGTTCTTGTTTTTGCTCCGTCAGGTTCATCTCACAGATTTTTAATACAGTGAGCAGTAAACCAACAACGTAAGAAAGCTAGTTTAGGGTTTATTGGTCTTTGCTGTCTGAATGAAAAATACTTTTTTACACTTGAATTTACATTTTCTCAAATATGTATTGAGGAAAAGGTTAGCATATATATTTCATGGGAAGTTTTGTCTAAAAAAATTGATTTCTGGGAGTAACCAATCACAGCTCAGAAAGACTAATTTCTGAGCTAAAGCTTCGTTCAATGGAATAAAACACACCTCCGAGCCTTTGAGAATCTTTCTGAATTAGTCGGGCGCTAACTATCGTGGCTTCTTCCTAGCCACAGGCCATGCGACATGTGGCACAGACAGCATGGTTGCCACTCTTCAGCAGACACACACGTTTCCTCTCCAGGTGCATTTGACTTTTCACCCACAGCTCGCAGCTTCCCAGCCGTCCGAATTTTACATGGCGTTTCTCTTTTTTTTTTTTGAGGCCACAGAGCATCTTTACAATCTGTGGAGACTGTTCGTCCTGATCCTGCCTTCCCAAAGTCTCTGCTCTGTCCATTCTTCCAGGACATCCTGGGTTTCACAGAGTTCTGTGAGGTCTACAGCATGGACCAGTAGTTCCTCCTGATAAAACTCTGCAACTACAGGCACAATTCTTCTAGCTGGTCCACCACTTCAGAACTTTCTAGCACTTTCATCAATTAATGTCTGCTTTTTCCGCTTATCTTTTCTTTAGAAATGTAGAAGGTACACTTTTGTTAGTGGTAGACTTTGTTCAGTTTAATTTCAATCAAGTTATAAAAGAAGATACTGTGTACATTCACACTAATTTCAGAGCAATTCTCTCTTCTTCTAGTGTGTTTTGAGACAAAGCTAACAGTAAGTGCAGGTTGAATTATGACCTCTGAGGGCTTCACGACAGGGCTGCTGCTGGATTTATATTGGCATAGATTATGTAGCAAGCTTTGTCTTTATGGTTTTTTTAGTGCTGTTTTGATTTCTTCCGTTCTAAACCTTAAATCTGTCCAGACTGGACCACTATAGCAGGTAGTATTTTACCATTGCTACTTCTCAGCTTGGCACAGTCCAATAGCCAGCCACCACAACAATTCACGTCCTTTTCAAGGAGGTTGAAATAGTTACGAGGTTCATTCAAGGCTGAAAAGTAAAAACAAAGAAACACAACATTTCTGTCCCTTCGGGTGAGACGGGGAGTGAGGGAGGTGGCAGGAAGGTGAGCTGATAGGGTAAGCTATGGAGAACCAATGGAAAAGAACAGGAGAATGGGTAGGGAAATGTGAAAAAGGATTAAGGAGATGGAAATCTGGGAAACACGTTCCAGATAAAGAAATGCAGAAATCAGATACAAAAGGAGAAGTTAGAATGGAATTAGCAGATTGCTAACTGCTGGTGTGTGCCTAGTTTCAGGATAATTTAAGCTTCTAAAAGCAAAAGCACATGCAGCAGAAATGGGGGCTCTTCAGGTCATCACTGTAAATAAGATTTTGATCTCAGTTGACTTATCTGATTACTGTAGGTAAAGCATTTAAAAAATCCCTCCCTCTGCCAAGCAGTGCAACACAAGCAATTCTTTCACAACAAAACCGCCAATATTAACACCCCGTTGCTGACCTCACCTTCTGCAATCATGTCAGAGCCACTCACAGCTGCTTTCACAAGTTCTCTCATTTTACTGCTGCTGATGCTCCCTGTGTGAGTTTCTATGCTCTTTATCCATTTATTATTAAGCTCATCAATGGGTCTTTGAGATCTGGTCTTGTAACTGGAGGCTTAAATTCCACTGCGATTACATCAGTGTTAATTAAAAAATAATAATCTAGTGCTTAATACATACTGTCCTATTTCCAATTTCCCCTTTCTTGCAAAACTACGGAATAGGGTGGTTACTAATCAACTATACTTTTTTCCTTTCCAGGTTTGGTTTGACAATAAAAGAGGGGGTAATGAAAGAAAAACCTGAAGTTAATGACTTGCTGACAGTTTCTGATGCTGGGTGACTTAATATTCTCCTGCTTCTAAATTGAAGTGTGGTTTTTCACATGGTCAGTAATGGAATGGTAATCATACAGACACTTATTTAAGGGTAAGTTATGATTTTTGTTGTAGGTTGGGCTACAAAAGGAGCCAATTCATAAATCTTGTCTGTTTTAAACCTGATGTTGTTTTTATTTTATTTTATTTTTATTCATGGTGTTCCTCAGGGCTCTCTCCTGGGACATGTGCTATTACCTTTACCATTTAGCACACATGTTGCAACCTATACTATGCTGACTTTACCCACAAATTAAATTATATTCATTCCTGTTTGATAATAGGATAAGAATGCATCAGAACGTTTTTGAGCTAAACTGGCTAACATTATGCTTTTTTGTTTTTAACAATTGCTATGCAAAGTTGGTCATTCCAGTGTATTTGCTGACGGTGCTTAAATAATTTATTATTTATTTATAGAGCCTTAAATATTTAAACATCTCTTAAAATGGTTGAAAGATGTGTAAATCATGATTTGGCTTGCCACCCAACGCACATTAACCCAGCCAGCACCCTGCTGTACTTTTATACACAGCTTTTTCCAATTCTTTATCACTTTCATACTTTCATATATCCGCTTTGTGCAATTATTTCAGCATATATGAAATTTCTTTTTTTCTTTTGAACTCCTTGCCTGGTTTCGAGAGAATTTTCTGCTGCTTGCGAGAATTCAGAAGTAGTGTTGCATTAAAACCTAGAGAAAGAGATGGAAATTCAGGATGCAGTGATTGGAAAAAAAACATTTTAAAGATTGTGATGGTGGATCAATATAGATAACTGTGTTTAGTTAGAGACAAGGGATTACCGGTGCTCAAAAAGTAAAAAGGGTCTTTGTTTGGCAATTTGTTTTTGCGATAAACGGTTTTGTAAGAGTTTAAGCTCAGTGCTTTTAATAATATTAACCCCACACACCAAATAGAAATTAAAACAGATATTGGATGCTTCAAAAGGCCTATTACTAGCAGGAAGACAGCCTGATTAATTTCCCTTGACTTTTGTATGACACTTAGTTGATCCCAAATGTAATGGATACCACAGAGAGCAAATACTGCAATATCTGATTTGGCTCTACTGCTTTATTGCTGTAAAGTGTATTATAGCCTTTATAAGTTAGACCTGTAGGTGCAGCACTGTAGGTGAGCAGAACAGACACAAACGTTTATTCTGTGCTGAAAAAACAAAAAAGCTGCTTAAAATATTTATTTTGAGCATGGGATTCACCACTGCTTGTTTCTTTACAGTCTTTGCCTTTGATTAAACAGCATTTTTGCCTTTTTCAGGGAGTTGTTTTCCTTTTCAGTTTAGTTGTTCAGCAAGATTCAGTCTGTCTAAAGAGACTTATTGAAGATAGTAGTAAAGCACTGCAAAGTTCATGCACTATTACTTTAATTGCTAATGCTATTTCTAAGACAAACCTGACCAGTGGATCTTCTTGTTATTTTCCATCATTGTTAAATATATTTTTTAGTATGGGTTGGGAAAGAATTTGGGAAAAAAAACATTTTCCCGTCTCTTTTGAAAAAAAACATGTACATATTCTGTTACACCACTAAGGAATTTCCCATTCAAAATGCCATAACTGTGAAATTTAAAACTTTTTAAAATAGTGTAACTGTCAAACTTTCCAAAAATGCACTGAGAATTTAGTCGTCAGACTTAGGTTGCAAGAACAAGCTGCTCATTTCCTAAGCCTGAGGGGGATTCAACAGTTTGACAGCAAGCAGTGCTTCAGTGGGAAACAGTGAAGATTTAGCTGCACAATCGCAAAAAAGCAGGTGTCAGAAGACAGCACAGGAAGCAGCACTGTGAAAACTGCTAGGATCCCGTTCGTAACAGAGCTGGAGGTCATCAGAGGAAAGCAGCACAGCCCTGGAAAAAGACTCCAAATTGCCAGGTCTTTCTTATTTGCAGACACTAAAGCCCATTTCTATTTGTCTTCATCAACCTTTTAACAAAAAGCTATTCTTACTTAAAATACTAATTTGTCTGTGTTTTTTCCAAGTACCTGAGACACCGTTAAAACGTTCACATTTTTCATTCTAATCTGATAAAGCGAAGAAGTCTTAAATAGGCTGCATAATGTATCTGACATGGCAATAATTACTCTTATTAAAAAGGTCCTTTTTTCTTTTAAGTTCTCGGCCCAGAATCACCAAGACCATTATGTATGATGTCTTCCTAATATTTCTATCACTTTGATAGTGTTTTCTATGCAGATTAAATTCATTTCAAAATAAAGAATTCCCAAAGAAGGATGATCTGCGCTTGTTCGCAGGTTATGAAATAAAACTCCATATGATTCAGTCTGGGTTGGGCTGGATTGATGAGACACTTACAGGCAATCCATCCTCTGGGGAATCTGTAAAAACCCGGAGAGAGCGGAGCACCTGTGCAACATCTTTAAGATTTGTCATCTCATTAACGGTGGACACAAGGTCCTGTGTCATTTGCAAGAGAAGCACATCCTCCCTTCTCATGTTAGAGAAAATGAGATTCTATCTAGTAGGTTGATCCCCATCTGGTTACAACATCATGAATTAATTAATGTTTTGCGATGCTAAAATCATCCTGTTTATTATACAGCTCTTGTCTCTCTTTCCAGGCATGACAGAGAACCTCCACTGAATCTCTGCACATGCTGACAGCTAATTCCCTCCTCTAAATCTTCTGACTGTTCTGCAATGTTTGATTTACATTTCTTTTCAGCACTTTAAATGGCATATATTCCAGGCAAGTTCAAAGCCTTTCTTTGCACAAGATCCATCACCCCTGCTAACATGCCTCCCTTTATTCTTCTACAGCCTCCATTTTTCCAGTGCACGTATAAAGTACAATATGCAGTACTGTTTTTACAGCACAGTCTAGCTACATGGAAGAGATACATTAGGTGGATAAATTGCCCCTATTGCCTGCTCCTTCGATTTATCTGAGACATTTCTACACAAACTGTTAGTCTTTTGTTCTTTCATTTGCTTGCTTATTTATATATTTTGTTTGAGGGACTTCCTATGCCATGAAATATTGTGTTGATCAATAAGTGCAAATCACCAGCGAAGCTGTTCGCGCATATCTTTAGTAAATACTCCTGCAATGCTGAGTAATACCAGCAAGATCTATGTTGGCTCTGTCCAACATTAAAAAGCCAAATTATTAGAACAAAAGAACACAAGAGACGTTGTAAACAAGAGGTGACGCTTTGGCCCATCTAGTTCATTTATTAGTTAGCAGCTAATCGATCCCTGGATCTCACCCAGCTGTTTCTTGACAGAAGCCTGTAGGTTTCAACAACATGGTGGGGTAGCTTGTTCCGGTGTCTCAGCCCTCTGGAGTAAAGAAATGCCACCTGTTGTCACTGTTAATATAGTTTTCTCTTTGTATGCAAAAATGACTTAGCTTATATATTTCGTCTTGAACTGGCCTAGTACCACTAGCAAATGCTAGCCATGATAATAAAAAAATAAAGCTTTAAACAAAATGACAGGAGGAGGTCACACCCTAATCTCATCCACTTTTAGTGTACACACTGATGTATAAGTGAACAGGTAAAAGTTCATTCCATGCTGGTAGGTAAAGAAAAGAGAAGTAACACTGTATTTCGGCTGTGGAGACCCAATGAAAAGTGTTACTTCTCAGCGTGGAATTAACCTTTACCTGTTCCTTTGCAGTCTACGCATGCTGACGCAGCTCCCTACACGAACATCTCAAGAATGTCACATTTAGTAAATGTCACATTCCTGCCTTACTCGCGTGTGTTTCATTTTGCACCCCTGTCCTCGTGTCACCTCCATCAAAAGGAGGGAGGGGTGAGCTTCTGGCAGCCTTGTCCTCGCTGCCCACTCATCACTCTCCACAGCCAGGCCAGTTCCACCAACCAAGCCTGCTAATTCAAATCACGCCTCTATTGCACCAGAAATGAGCAGGTGTGACCAAACTATTGAATAGTAACAGTGAGGAGAACTAATAATATTTAGCTTCACTGTGAAGAATGAGGACCTGTGAGTGCATGTTTCTGATGCATCCACCCACTCAAACCATTTACCATGCGGCACGTATGGGAGATATGGCACCAATGGAGGAAATCACACCTAGACATCTAGCAAGAACACCTCTTGTGTAGCTGAGGACTAAGTGACAAAGGTGACCCTTACCAGCCCTGACAGAGTGGACCAATCATTTGCCTCTGGCCATTCTCTCCTCTTCACTCTGAAAATTGATTTTTCATAATGTACATTATGTGCCCCCAAATCAATTACAAGTTGTTACTTAAAATATGCATGCAGTATATACAGTATCATACTGCACACACTGTATACACACACACTTGTCATAAACGCTTAGGGAAAAAATATATCAAAGCCACCAAATAGCATACATTTGCTCAGAAAGGTTTGCAGCCGTGTTCAGAACAAAATGCAAAAAATACCTAAAAGGCGAGTTCTTCTATAATGTCATTAGCTTCTGAAATACATTATTTTTAAATCAACTCTGCAATGACAGGATTAAATTATTCAGTCAATATTGCACAGCTGGCTTTTGTCTTGAAAACATTTGATGATATGAGAACCTTTTGTGACCCATTTATTTTGATTTGGGAAGACAATTGTATCTCATTTATAAAGTCTGTGGGGGGGCTGGGCTGAACAATCACAACTGATTAAATTCAGTCCCTTACCAATATTATCAAAATATATATCCTCTTGCTGGCAAAACCTCTGCTTCATGAGGCATGTGTCAGCATTCCCTCAAGGACATGAAATTCCCTACCCTGCATCCCTGAAAGAAAAGTCTGCCAATCCAAAAGAAAGGAATAAACGTACGCAACTCAGCCACTCACAAAATACAGAGAACAAATCTACAGAGAGCAAAGAGGAATCCTAAAGAGGACTGAATTACTGCAGATTCGAAAATAACATCATTCTTCATTCATCTGGGGCTCTCTTAAGGAAAATTTTGCTAATTTTTGAAAAAAAATTGTAAAGATCGTTATTACCATCTGCAAATATCGAACGATTATTAGAGAGAACCATTTCTCGATCCAGTGCTTTAGGAATTACAAAACACAAAAATAGTCAATAACATCAGGGGGGAACAGCACACTAGACAGCCCTCTCCTCTAGATTCCTCGTTCCCCAAGGAACACTTGGTGGGCTGGTCATCACCTCATGCAGTGGAAGAGCTGTGAACTGTGCTTCGGGCGTGGCCTGGGTGGTGCTAGGGCTGGATCTTGAGCGGCTGGACATTGGGCAAAGGATGTGGGTGGATCCTACTCGTCTGGGTGTTCTGGTCTAGGAGAGCAGGAAGAGACTGGGTGACGTGTGGTCTTGCCTGTGTAGTGGGCCAGCCAGTCCTGGTATAACACCACCAGCCAGCTTGTAGGGGGTACATGCGCTCTGCAGGCCATCTCCTCGTCCTGCCCTGTGGGAACAGCTTTCATATGGGATTCCAGACAAACTGAAGAAGCCCTCTACAAGGGTGTCACTCACGGTCTCAGCCTCCTGGTCCGGCAGGGCACAGGCTTCTGTTCAGCGTGTATAGTGGTCCATTGCAGGCAGCACAAACCTGTTGACCCTCAGTGTCTTAGGTAGAGGTCCAAGAATATCCTTGGCCACTCTCTCCATTAGCTTATCACAATAAAGGGTTGGAGGATGGCTCTCAACTGTTCCGTGGGGCCACGGGTCACAACAGCAGCTGAAGTCTTCTACATCCCACCAGACGCAGCCCCAGAAGAAGTCCTGTCAGAGACATTTCAGGACCTTCCTCTGTGAGTGTCTCCTTCTTGTTTGGGGGACCTAGCAAAGGGTTGTCCCTCTGCTTCGTAATACCGAAGTGGCCCTCCATGGGTCTGCTCATGGTGAACTGTCAAAATCTCAGACCGTAAGGCACCGTAAAGCAGCAGGGACTACCTACCACAGTCTCTCTCTGGCTCAGTCAGCCTTGGAGCAGGGCTGTCGGAGCGAGCGTCTGTCTTCCCATGGCATTCTCCGGGTGGGTGCTGCACAGTGAACTGGTAGGCCTGCACTCTGGTGATCCAGTGTCTGACCTGACCTATTGGATCCTTAAGGGAAAATCACAAACAGAAAGTGGCATGGTCCTTGCAGAGGATGAAGGGAAGCCCGCACATGTGGTGATGGAAATACTTGATTGCATCCACAACAGCCAAGAGTTCTCTGTGTTCTGCTGGAGTTACTGTGTGACCTGTCTGTCTGCAGTAAGCAGTGGCTCTCTCTCTCTCATCTGTGTTCTGCAACAGTATGGCTCCCTGTTCTTATCACTGACAAACTGTGTTGAAGACTAACTGTAGCTTAGGATCTGGTGCAGCTAGGACCAGAGTGTCACACAAGGCTTGCTTCAACATATTGAAGGTCTCATGCTTTGCCTTCATCCATTTGAACTCAACATCTTTCTGTGTGAGCTCGTGAAGTGGGGCAGTGGTTGTGGTAAACCCTGCCACTAATCAATAGTAACATGACGCCAACCCTAGGAAGATACTGAGCTATTTTAGGATGAGGGGCATCAGTCAATTCTGCAGTGCACTGACCTTGTCTTTCTGGATGATAATTCCAACTCCACTGATGTGGTGGCCTAATAAGGAGACTTCCTACTGTATTAAGTGGCACGTCTCTGATTATAGTTTCAATCCAGCTCAAGGACCAGGCCCATAGCTGGAGAGTGTGATCCAAGAAGCTGCCAAGCACATCAGGTCATCCAGCTAGACAAGGCACTGTGTCAGAGGAATGGAGTTTAGGATCTCCTCCATCAGTCACTGAAATGTAGCGGGAGCATTAAAGAGGCCAAAGGGCACAACCCAGAATTGCCAGCATCCTTGTCAAGTCAAGAAGGTGGTCTTCTGAGGCTTCAGGTTTCAGGCCCCATCTTAACCTGTTAGTAACCACTGTGAAGATCTAGTGATGAGAGCCATGAGGAGCCAGGCAGGTGGTCTAGGGATTCGTCAATCTGTGTCAGAGTGTAGGAGCCCTTCAAAGTGACACAGTTCAGCTTCTGTTAGTCCATGGAGAAGTGCCATGCTCTGCCCTTCTGTTGGACCATCACAATGGGAGACCTCCATGTGATGTCTGATGATTCAGTGATCTCTGCTCCCTTCATCCCCATGAGGGACCATTCAACCACCTGCAACCAGGCTTTAGAGAATTGGACAATTTGTCGTGGATCCTTGTATCACCTGTAAATATATATCCAATACCACACACATTCAAGGCACCTTGGATCACTCAGATGATATCTTGTACCTCCAGCAACCTTATTTACTGCATCACTTGCAGAAAATGCCAAGCTATTTACATTGGTGAGACCGGAAGGAGACTGGGAGACCATTTCAGAAACATGTCAGGGCTGTGAGGATGAAAGATCTCTGCAAGCCCATGGTTTCCCATTTCACCTCTAACAGCCATGATCATACTGATCTCTTTTGCAGAAAGACATCGAAACCAAAATTACCTTTAAAATAGGATCACACCTTCCCCCTTCTCTGAACGACAGACTTGTTCCCTTCTAATCCTCTCTATTCATTTGTAGGTTTTGACATCACACCTCTCTTCACCTCCCTCAACTTCAAACCACCTGAGTGTTGATACTGCTTCTCTCCTACTCCTGCCTCCTCTCCACTTCCAGCTTTATCAACTGCCGGTCTTCCTCTCTCTCACACACCTGAAGAAGGCTCATTGTTTCTTTTTTTCTCTTTTCGGCATTGGAAGAAAACTCTACTTGTTCCCATGAAATGAGAAAGACAGCGACAGATTGTATTAATATGGAATGCTTTTAACCGCTTTCAGTTGTTAAACGCGTGATGCTGCCTATTGCCTACAGGATCGTAGCGCGATGGGATAGAGACAGGGACTCGGGCACTTGTTAACCAAGCACACGGCACTCTTTATTAATCGGACATGCGTCCGGCACAACAACCACAACACTCTACAACACACTGGGGTCAATTCGGGTACAATTTCACTAGCATGGGGTGGTAATTGGGTACATGTGTAAAAGGGGTGCAAAACCAGGGAAACTAGGAAATGTAGATGTCTGGGTGATCTCGCGACCATGTACACCGGTTTCGCCTACTGGTCAGCCGCCCTGGCCACCACTACTCCCGTTCCGCCCCTCGCCGCGCACCCCAGCCGGGCGCTCTTCGGGCGCAGCGCCAGGCGAGGGCGCTGCAGTAAATTATGACCGTCCTTCTCCGGTTCGTTAGTTCACATTTCGGTTGCAGCACCAGTACCAGTTGCTCAGAAATGCACTTTTCTTGCTTTTGTCATTGGCTATTTTTTATGAAACTTTCTAGAGGTGAACGCGAATGTTTGAAGCTGTTTAACATACACGGAGTTTTTCTGTGTCTAAATAGCGGATCTCACAGCAGCTCACATTCCACAAAAGCCTTAGTAAACAAATTTAATTCATCGCTCTACAGGGCGCTACAAGTGTAAAACAGTGATGGCTTAAGTTAAAGGTTGATTCACGAATACTTATCCTCGTCAGCCTTTTCTCCTCACTTCAGACAGGTTTAGGAAATCTGCAGTCGAAAACCGGTTTTCAGAAAACACAATTACGAAGTTATAAAAAAAAGTGTCGAAACTTGCACATTCAGCTTTGTCATCAGACCCAGCCCTGTGACGCTAATGACCAGTTACTGCAGGGATGCACTGCGCAATTTGTTATAGAATACGTTTATCACGTAGCATCAAACGGCAAAAACAGGGCGAAATTCTGTTTTCACAAAACTTTACTCTGAAATTCAGAAAGGTTAAACCAAACTAGAAAGCCAAACAAGTGACTTCCTTTATATACTGTACAACCCTGCGATTAACAGGCAATCTCTTGTATTTCCTTATAACGAAAAAACCGTTGCGTTAGGAAAATATCACATCTAGGACGGCTGTTATATTTTCCACTTCTGCACGTAAAGACGTTTTGAAACTTAGAAATTGTAAACTACGTTACGTCACGCTGTTAAACATTTGACAGAACTCCCTCTTGTTGGTTTTAACATTGGTACAAAATGACCCAACAGTCTGCCTGCATCCTAAGCAAGAAGGAAAACTAATATTTTCGGTACTATCGCCACTAATCGGACAGTCGCCACGTTGAAATAAAACAACAAATATAAAAGCTAAATTAAAACTATAAATATAACCACAATGATACAAGACTCATTCGAAACAGTTGATAGGATTCAATTGCTAATGTGCTGCTGCTGCTGCTTCATAACTGTATGTGCAATCAAAGGCAGATATTAACACAGAAGAGCAGCAGACAATATGATTTATTTTATTTAAAAAATGGATAAATACGCTGAAAGCTGTCGTATTCAGTTGCGATTTTCAAACCATTTTGCCAAATTGCGATAGCTGGGGAGGTCACTGAAGCATAACCTTTGCTCTTATGAAACAACAGGGCAAGGATCATTACTACTGTATTAACTTCAGTAGAGGTGTCTGTGTCTGTAATGTAATTTCCAAGACAAAAATGTCGCCCGTAATTTCCAAGACAAAAATGTTTCTCTGCGGTCCGTAGGCAGCATAATGGACAAAGAATCGATCTTAAATTTACCTTTAAAAAGAATGTTTTCACACAAACGAGTGCAGATACATTTATTTAGTTGGCGGATGTTTCTATGTAAAGCGACTTGTAATTGCACCGAATACAACTGGGTATTGTTCTGCTCTTGTCGCTCCTGCCCTAGTTCGTCCCCCACCTCGAACCCGGGTCTCCGGCGTCGGTCAACAGGGGTCTTGCCAGCTGAGCTAAAGAAGAGCTTCTTCAGCCCATCCCACCAACATCCCTGTTATGCGCAGAGGAGCAGAGGGCGGTGCCGTCACCGCACTGCAACCGGCTCGTACAACCTGTGCGTTACCGGAGCAATTCAGGTGAAGTACTGTACTTTGCTCAAAGGTACAGCAGCAGTGTCTTACCAGGGATTTGGACGCACAACTTTCCACATTCTATTTCAATTTTTTAATATATTTTTTTATTTTCATAAAAAGCTGAAAAGATATTTTTGTTCAAAGCGTCCAGAAACATTTTTAAATCTGTTATATATTGGACGGACTGATCGAAGGATATATAAACCATAAACTATATAAACAAAAATCAATCCTTTTCACAATACTGTAAAACATAATACAGTTACAAGGAATGGTTATAGAAAGGGTGTTATTCTGTACTGCATACTTACTGACAACTGGCCAAAGTTTCTAACTACAGCGTTATTAAGTGGGCTGGCTCTTTTTTGGCACACTCCATGTTTGTGGGTGTTTCCAAAAGATATTTTAAGGACATATCACACATTCTCCTCAATCTGTTGCATTAATACTTGACTCAGACTCAGGAGTACAGTAGCTGTACACGATACTGAAAACTGAACAAAGACTGAACCAAAGTACAGTACATGGCAACATGCCCTCCTCCATATGTAATCTGTAAAACTTTTTCGGCATGAATTTGCACACAGACACCACTTGGTGGGCCTGTAGTTTACAGGTAAAGTTCTAACATCTTCCTGGGAACTGTGACTTGAAAGCCACTTTCTGATAATGGGCAAAATAAACTGATGTTCCCAAATTAAAAAAAAAAGAAACGTATCAACTCAATTTAGTAAACCTTAAATTAAAAACCCTGAAAGATTTATGTAACGCATTCCATTCCTTTTATGTTGTTTTCCCACTTAAAAATAAAAGAACAGGTGGCAAATTAGCATGGAGGTAAGAGTTTATGAGTACAGCCCTGCATTTCTAATGCCCTGTTTCCAAGGTTATTTTGCACATATACAGTACAGTAGTTCAGCAGGATGGTCTGGCTGAGGTATTGTATACTGGCATTTAAATGCACCTTAATTACCCCTCACATGCACTCCAGTGTCCTCTAAGAGCCAGAGCATCTCTATGTGAGTAAATGTGTCAATGAGTTAATAACAAATCTGCTTTCCCATGTTCACCAGCTGCAAAAGATAAACAGGTACAGTACCCCACATTACATTCAGCAATTCAGAAAAAGTTAAATCTGAAGCTCTATTTCATGTATCCTTATACACCCTTAAATAAAGATAAAAAGAGGCTTTGACAGTAGTAAGTGTTGCAGTAGTCCCCCCAAAATTAAAACTGGATTTATGCTTCAACCATCGCATGGGATTCATGTTTCTAAATACGAAGTCCTTCAGTGAATTGCATTCTCCATAAATCAGACAATGCACAACAATTCAGTGGCATTTTGCGAACAAAATACAACACTCTTCCACATGTGCATATGCTTATTAATGTTTAGCCACGATCTGCAGGACCAAGAGTCACAAGATTGATGCGAAGGCCCAAGTGCGATGGCCTGGGCAGGAGTGTCCAGTCACTTTAGAGGTCCACCAGCTGTGACTGAGGGCAACCTGACTGCACAGCGCTACTCTGATCAAAGCATTGATCCGGTCCTGTGACCTCACTCTCCGCCCTTCCTGTGAGCTCGTCCTGATGCGACATCATGTCCATTCCAGCAGGACAGCACACGTTCCACTGCTGCTCAAGTAACAAAGAATTTCTTGTGAAATGAGAGTCACAGTTGTGCCACGGATGCCCTACTCACCAGACTTGAGCCTCAGTGAACAACTGTGGGATGAGCTGTGATGTCTAGTGCTCGGAAACAAATGCATCACCATATATTTTTGTATTAATGTTTTCTTTAGAATTTTTCCTACAACGTGCCAATAGTGTTAAGGTGTTGTTCCCTTGACAAGAGGGCATAATGGATCCTTTCTTGATGCTTCTTTTTTCATTTTTACCAAGTTTTTAGATTCAACAGGCTAAAAAAATCACCTGTGCCCAATCACTCTTCTCACTAATGACTTGAATCAGTGTTTATGCAGCATTTTAACCCTTGTGATTATATCACAGTCAATCATGAATGAGCAGTTAAGCAAATTGTGCTTTATTTTCCTTAAAAGATACATGCATTGTGGCAGTAGCCACTTTTGGCACGAGAAATTATTGTCTAATTGGTGGATTTAATTATAGTGTATCATCCAAAAATACCTGGCCAGGTATCAGTAAGATGTTTTAGTTAATTAAAAAGGTAATTTGGTCATCCTATTGGCACCTGATGTGTATTAGTTATTATTGAGCCCAGGTAAGAACAGAAGCAGCCTGATCTTTTATTTTTAAACAAAAAAGAAGGCTGGATTGTGAGAGAGGAGGAAAGAGGAAGAGAGCAGGAAGGAGGTCAGAGATCAAAGCTCAAGAGTCAAAAGAGCCAAAGAAGACACGCTAGTTCCTTCTGTCTTATAATAAAGATTTTTTTTCCTCTTCTGGTACAAAAGTATAATGCCTACACTGAGGGAACCTTTTTCCTACAGTATGTAATAAAAAAGGTTGCTCACCGTGTGCAAAATGTATCCAAATCTCTAAGCATAAAGTCGACCTTATTATTTTTGAAGGACAAGGGAGCACTAGTATCAGAGTACAGGTCAACAAGATGAATAGGTTGGGTGATATCAGATAATCAGTGGAGCGTAGCAGCTGAAGCATTCAGAACTGCACTCCGGAATACACAGTTTTTTTAAACTTAAGAAGACTCATTAAAACTAATGCTTGGTGATGTTCTCCTTTGGAATCTGGGGGGAAATTTAATTCCATAAATAATAATTCAGCTACAGTATGAGAACTCATGCAAATATTTGTCAATTACACAGTACTGTACATGTTTTTTACATTACTACAGTATTTCATTGGCTTTACATCCCATCCTTCCACGCATTTCAAGACACTTACCATCTAAACAAACCTTTCTAAATGCAACATGCCAGACCAATATCTGTACTGCCACTTCCCCTGTAGAAATTAATCTATGTGGTTGGAGATTAGTGAGAGAATTCAAACCTACAGGCAGATTGACTGCTGTGCTAACTTTAATGACGCCACCTTCTTAGTGCATCATCATTTGATGTGTCTGTTGGTGAATTACTAAATGAGAGCTAGTTACTTGTCTGATCAGGAGATGACTCATGACTGTGTGCATCAGCTCTAGACACTAGGATTCCTGATGATAACTGGTTAATGTGAATTTTAGTAATGGTGATATTGTGTGTCTGTGGTTAAAACCCCTTTAACAGGAGCTGGTAGAAGCTGATAATCTGGTCTAATTAAGACCCTTAAAGGCTAATTTAGCCAATAAGTACTCATTTGGAAAGAAAACCCACAGACACAGCAGTTCTCCGGGATTAGACACCCCTACCGAACAGGCTTCATCCTAGGACTAGGACAAAAAATATCTCAGTGCAGTGCAAATGTTAATAGGGAATCAGTTGCTGTTTATATACTGTACAGTATGTTAATTACAATCATCTGTAATATTGAGTGTCTTAACCATTATTGAAATTTTGCACAGTTGAACATATCTGTGTATTCACTGTGCAGTGTCAAAAACACTGCAACCCCAGAATTGAACATATCATCCTCACAGTTCTGTGATATTCCAGCTCTTTGCACAGCTGGTGTGATTCTTCATCAGACATCCACATTGCGATGCGAACGAGTGTGAATGGGTCTTCAAGGCAGTGGTGCCGAACTCCAGTCTTTTGGGTTTCTTTTTACCTCTGCTCTTAATAATCTTAACAAGCTGAACATTAGTTATACCTGACTTCTTTAACACTTTTAATTGAAAAAAACTGCTGGACTGTTTCCACATAATGCTGTTTCCACATAGAGAGTTTAGATTTTTCCTCTGAACACAATTATGAAGCTGAACTGATTTGGTGAACAGCTGAAATGACCAGATTTTGCAATTCGTGGTTTAAGGCATTTTATGGTCGCATCAACGTTTTAAACTTTGTTGCTTTGTTGTTGTAGTGCTGACAGAAAACATGTTCCACTTTCCTCAGACTTGACACTAGTTACCCAAAGCCCATGAGTTTTGAGACAGAAGACATAGGGATTTCATATATACTGTGTAATATATACATATCTGAAGGTACTTTTAGTCATCTCCTATGATTGTGTAAGAATATGCCTATCGTGTTGACTGCCAAAGGGTTTTACTGGCAGAAGAGAGGGATTAGACTTCAAAGCTTTGTTTGAGAAGTCAGCTTATGAAAGGGGTATTAATAGACTGCAGGATAAGGTTTAACAACACTGATCTGGAGGCTCTACAGTGGGGTGGATTGGAAAGCAGTGAGGGGCTGTGGTGAGCAGAAGGCCACAATCAGCGGTGCATCATCTTGATCCGAGTGGGGAAAAAAAGGTCCGGGAACTTTTTTCACTCAAATCATTGTTGTTAGATGCTTTTTCCTCCCCTTTGCATTGGCCTCTTAAATACAGTCTAATAGATCGGAAGCGTGGCAGAATCAATGATGTTAGATTGCATTTGCTCTGAGCACATCATGCTGGAACGTTTTTCTATCAGCAATTTTAAATTACTCAGTAAAAAGCAGCAAATGACCAGCGTACTTTGTTCCTGTAATCTCAAAATTTTAGAAATGTATTCTGATGCATACTGCATAGTACATCTCTGATGTGTTTATTGAAGCACTTAAGACAGAGATATGATACAAAATCGATGTGGACCAAAAATGAATCATAAAGTCATCATACGTTTACAGTCTGATATGACCTGACCAGCACAATTGGGACATCACTAACTCATAGACGTCATTAGCTTTTGGACAAACCACTGTGGAATATCATGCTACTCATCCTCTCCAGATGTTTCCAGCTCTGTAAACTTTGGGAAGACGCTTTTGTTATTGGCTTTGGTGAGGTGGCCAAGCAAGTGCTCTGTTGGATTGACGTTTGGAGAAAACAAAACTCCAATCCACCAGAATTGGAAGACCTTGAAATTGCTCTCTCTGCCCCTGCCGTGATAAGAACCCAGCCACTTGTGGCCTCTGAGCATGTGCAGTATAGCACCACTCCATATTCAGCAGATAACTCCACCACGCCTATAGACCATGTCCTCTGTGCTACAGAGTTTCACCTTGTCCAGCTTTCAGAAGGTGGTGACATCACTTCTCAAGATCAGTTAGCACAGTGATACTCCTTTTTGAGAAAATACCATGGAATGGCTAGACTTTAATAAACTCTGTTTTATATATTTATAAAATGCAAGTCAGAACTTGTGTGTTTAGCATCTCATCTGAATATATAAACTATTTACTATATATTGTTTACTATTTACTATGGTTCCCCTAGTTTTCTCTGTTCAAGGCTGGAAGGCTATGATAGATATTCCTTTGAGACCTGGAATATACGTACCTGGTTGTTCTTCTATTACCTAATTCTGGGGTGTTTTTTTGTGTGGTGAACAAAATTGCACACAATTTAATAAATGTACAATTTAAACATAAAATCATTTGATTTAACAATCAACTCTATAGCCTAGCTCTCTTTTTATTGCTTCCCCAATTGTTTAGAATATAAAATTGTCTACTTTAACTCATAAATCATTTTCATAGATAGATTCTACAAACTAAGTGTTTTCCATATTATACTTATGGATAGATTTTTTTTTGCTATTTACATGTCATACTCTGTATTTGTTGTGCAATCTGCCATGATTTTTCCCATTCGGCACAGAATTTTTTTCAAAATCATTCCAAATTTGTTTCTACTTCAATGCCTTCTAATCCTCAGATTTTGCTATCATATGAAAATTGGACTACATTTCAGTATTGGTTATTTTTAAAAATTGTGTAAGCAATTACTTTTTAAAAACAACTAGAAGCTTAAGGAACTTAAAAACTCATCAGTTTTTATAATCTATGTAATGTGTGTATAGTTACTTTTAAAAGTTATATTAAATCTTAACAGCAATTTATATAAAGATTTATTCATTCAAAAAACAATCCCTTACACAAGTAACTGTAATGGATTCTTTTAGAAATATAACTTTCCCCAACACTGTTTACCAACTAAACAAGAATCTATATCACTGACATAAATTAAAAAGAGCAGTGACCCTAACACAAATCCCTGAGGTACTCCAAAAATTATATGATCTCAATCTCAGTATTTACTCCTCATCTGTAGTTTTTTTTTGTTAATTAAACCAGTTAGTAATCCAAGCACAGCACATGCATTTGCTTGAATGCCTACTGCCTGCGATTTGAGAAGTAATATTTTTTTTGAGAAATGCTTTCACAATACTTCTAAAAACCGAATTACAAGTTTGTTTAATCCATATCATATACTGTGCCTCCATTACTGTTGTCTCTTGTTCAAAGCCCTCAAAAACATGATTTAAGCAAGACATACTATTTCTAAATACTTGTTGACTATTCCCTAGAATCTTATAACCATACACAATCTACTTCTCTAGTTTTAATGATCATTTCCACAACCTCACATTTAATACTATACAGTATTTCTGCTGAGTAGTGATTTTACTCACTGAGTAATACAGACAGAAACAAAAAAAATCACCATTTCAAAACATGAGGGATCCACTAAGAGGCAGTATAATGTTACTACTTTCTTCTCCCCTTTCCTTCTTAAAAGAACCATTCTTGTTTTACAGGAAACAAATAGAGAAGGACAGTACAAAAAGCCAGCTATGCAGAAATGCATAAAGAAGTATCAACAATCAAATTTCAATTAACGATTATGATGATCAAGAGCACCATTATTTTTTTCTCTAATGTTGTGTTTATCTTATTTTATTTGTCCATTTTTTATTGGCTGTTTCATAGACCTCAGAACAGTACATAATCCTTGAAATGGGCAGGAACATTGACAAGAGAGTCAAATCTATTCATGCCAGGCAGTGAACAGACATGCAAACCAGTGCCAGTCTAAGACTGGTCAGTCTATGTGTACAGTGTGTCCTACTTTTTAACCAGTCCATCAGACAAAGCTACTGTAAGTCACGTTTTGTACCCCAGGTAATTAAAAAGTGCTTAACAATGTCTCAGGTGTCAGAACATGAACATGCATAGGTGATGCCAGGAGCTCTTGGCACAGATGAACTTTCAGGCAGCAAAAACCAGCTGTTTTTATCATGGCATTGTGCTTTCCTGCTTGAAAGCTCCCACCCGCAGATACAGCAGAAGCAAAGCTGGTGGGTGGGAGCAATCTCTCTGTTCTCAAAGTCAAGATGACACCATATCTGCTAACATCTGTCAGGGTGGTTGCACCAGACATTCAAAACGGAACAGTGCAGAGATCAGGGTTCCTTGGGATGTGACTGTCTGATGTCCTAATGTATAGTTCATGCAGAGGTCTGCAGTTGTCCCTGTGGGAAAACCAAACTCATCCACAGTACCAGGCTGTATCTGTGTGAGATAACAGGGGCTGTGTCCAGTTCATTAACAGATTCTCTATTTTCCAGAAGCCCTTTTCATTGTAATAGGTGAGGCACTCAGGCACAGCCAGGGTGATGAAAGCAATCCAACACTACTTCCCTCCAGGTGCATAGTGAGCTCTGTGTCTGGGGCTCGGGCAGTGCCGGTCACATTAATCGCCGAGGTACTAGTGGCAATAAGGAGAAGAAGCAGGACATTCCTGTCTCTACCTTGGTAACTTACACAGATGGGTGGTGGTCAGGTAAACCTCCTCTGTGCTGACAGGTCTGGAGACTGGAGAGATTGACAGCTTATATCCCCACAGTTAGATGAAGAACAACAGCAACCACTCTCTTCCCTGAAAGTCCATGCCTTGGAGAAGGGCTGCAGCCTTCTGTCTGCTTTGAGAAACTTACTGTAATATCTGCTACCAAGGTGATGTTCAGTGATCAATTTGTTTTTAGTTGTCGAACCTTGGACTGGAAATTGTCCTTTTTGGCTGGGAGATCCGCCATCACTCTGTTCTCATCACCAGACATTATGTTAACCATGGTCATGTGGAATCCCAGGCCAGCCACATACTAAAATGATACAGAAAGACTGGCAGAGTAACACTCTGTGACTGTTCCTCTCTGGTTACATAAAGACTTGCAGAATGGAAACCACATGTTATTGTGGGAGTGGGCATAGAGACAAAAGTTCAGGGGGGAAAGGACTTGAGCAGCATCATGAAACCTCCCTCTCCTTATTTCTCTATCCTGCCTCTCTTTCCACATATTCAGTCTCATTAGAGCCATTCCTGCACAACTCCACTAAGAATATCTAACATTCGCCACTGGGGTGCAGCATGACATTTCTACAGGGCTACAGAAGGAAGACTTATTGGACTGTAACTGTTGGCTCAGTTTTATCATCATTTTTATGGACTGGTTCTATATTCCAGTCAATGGATATTGCCCTTATGTTGAGTGACTGTTGAAAGAGTTTTGTTAATGGTCTATAGATCACATCTCTTGGTTCTTTAAGTACAATCGGTAGAGCACTGCCAGGCCCTGGAGATTTATCTCTGCTAACCCGAGTGACCATATGCCTCAGCGTGACAACATGAGAAGGGATGGGATTTTAGAAGTGCAGTTAAATAGTGAATTCAGCATGACGCCTTTGCCGAGATGAAAATCAGTGCTAAATGCCAACGTGCAGGAAATGTATAATACTCAACAGCTGTTCACTATCAAACCTTATCCAATTACCCCACCTAACCCAATACGTTCAAACAAATCAGTAATATTGATAAGCTAAATGACTTATTTTCCACTGCTGGAACATTGGGAATTTGTTCGCATTTCAGGAGAAGAATTAAAGGCATTAAAAACAAGGGTGGATCCCATTGAAAGTATCACTGTTGCGCTGGGGCCCAAGGTTAAATTTCAAGAGTGCTATCTGCTTGGAGTTTGCATGTTCTTCCTGTGGTTTACTCTGGCTGCTCCAGTTTACTCCCACAGTCCGAAGACATGCCGGTAGGTTAGTTTGCTTCTGTAAAAGTGGCCTGGTGTGAGTGAGTGAGTGAGTGAGTGAGTGAGTGAGTGAGTGAGTGTGTGTGTGTGTGTGTGTGGGTTTGTGTCTGGCATCCTATCCATGGTGTATCCTGCCTCACATCTAATTCTTCCCGGGATAGGCTTTGGACCACTGTGACTCTGAACTGGATAAGCGGGTGTCGAAAGTAATGTGATGATGATTATGAGAAAAAAGAATTAATGGAAATTAACATTTATTTGAACAATTTTAAAATCTTGCCCTATCTCAGAGTGTCAGAGTGCTCCTGGCGTCAGGTGGAAAATACTATTTAATAGAAACCTTTGTCTTTCCTCAGCCTGAGGTCTGTTTGGGATTGTTTCCTTTGTGAGCACCTGAGTGCTCTTTCAGTAATCAGCCATCTACCTTTAATCATCTAGAAAAGCCATCCAGCCTTTATCTTTCACATACATTGTAAGTTACTGATCCTTTGCACCATTGCAATATTCATTTCTGTCTCACTTGGCCATTCTAACATCCTTTATACTTGTGCTTGCAGGTCATTAGAATCCTTTTCTTTAACCAAATGCTTTTCTTTTTAAATATAAAGAGAGCACTGAAAAAGTGTTTTCATTCTCCCTGTATTTTTCTTAACCGTTTTATTAAACCACTGCTTTCCAGCCTTTGATTTACTCACTCTTGGGATAAATCTGTTCTGTGCTTCAGGCAGAATATCTTTAAACTGTTTCCATCCATTCTCCTCTGATTCTATATCTATCCTGTCCCATTCTGCTTATCTTAAGCACTGCAACATTCCTCCATAATCTGCTTTTCTGAATTTCTAAACATTCATTTTGCTCAACCTGCAGTCTCCATATATAAATCACAATACATTTTCATATCGTAGGTTACAGTTTCACAAAGGTTCCTGTTTTTCTTATTCTGTCTACGTTGCTGGAAACCACGAGATCTATATGGACCCAGTAGTAGGCTCACTGTTCCGACAAGGAAGCAATTGTCAGCCATGTGTATCAATTTGACTTCAACTGCTGACATCCCTGGTGGTGTTTTTTCCCACTCTATGTGAAGCGAGTTAAGGTCTCTCCTGATGACCACCTCTTTTTATACACAAACTCCCCTGATTTCATAACAGAACACTGCACTACAATCAATATAGGAATAGAAAGCCTTCAGAGTGATCCAGTAGAACGAAATATCCCATAGCCCAGAACCAGTCACTCCCGATAACAGCAGATGAGAAATGTCATTGACTTACAGTACTCCATCTCATGCATTTAAGGTATGTTATGCAGATGATGTCAGGACCTGCTTGCCACTAGGCTGCTAGACAACAGATCTCAGAATGCAGCCCATCAACACATTTTGATCAGTCAAGTGCATGAAGCAAATCTTAGAGCCCTTTAACCATTCCACTGCTCTACTGGCATTCTGATCCAACCATAGCAGGGCTCCCTGATTTAGCCAACCTTAGAGAAGCACAGCCAAGAGTCAGGCTGCAATCACAATCACAGCAGTCTGCTGCATGTGTGAGCTGCCTTATTTAACCATCCTCCTCTCTCCCCAGGGGATTAGGTTCGGACAGTGGCAGGCAGTGTCTCAGTGGGTGACACAAGTTAAACCATGACTGAATTCCGCTGCAGGTTTGGTTTTCATTTCTTAATTTATTGTGTTTTATGGGGGGTAAATGCAGCTGCGCTGTTGCTCGGTCTTCTAATGAAGGCATCCAGGCAGCATTATTTTGTTTTCCTGTCACTGCCTTCCTGTGCTATTCTTTAATCTGTCTTGTGATTAAACCACAGGGAGGTCACAGCCATCTGCTGCACTGGTGAACACGGCATCTGCAGCATTTCAGTGGTCACATGCGATGCTCTCAGATGTGTCAAAATTCATTTCCAGGATGACTGATCTAGGATGTGAGGCGGTGGGGTGGAAGGTTAGTGGGCTCCTTCAATATGTTGTGGGGGCTGGCTATAACTCAAAATGTGTGCCGAGTGTTACATTATGCCAAACAAATTTTTGTTAGCATAAGATAGGTTACAAATGAGAGGAAGCCATTTGGCCTGTCTAGCCTGATTGGTAGTTAGCACTTACAGTAATTGATCCAAGGATCTCATCCAACCACTTCTTGAAAGAAGCCAGAATATTCTTTCTCCTGCCTTTCACCCCATCTAGCTCATTTGGTTACAAGTGTCAAAAACATCTGTGCATGTACTGCAGCCAATTCATGAAAGAAGCCAGGTTATCATTACAGATAACTTGTTCCATACCCTCACAAAAAGGCACCCTGTCTTGACTAGGGGATCTCATCCAGATGTTTTTTTAAAAGACACCAGGGTATCACCTTCAACATCATGGCTGGGGAACTTGTTCTATACTCTCCAAACCCTTTGAGTAAAGAGGTATCTCCTGTTCTCGGTTTTAAATGTGCTTCACCACTCTCTCTCCGATTTTCGAGACACAACAAAACACATCCCACAATTAGGAGTAAGCATGCCCCATCCCACACAAAACTTCCTCGTACATCTTCCACTCCCTCCCAAGTAACCACCTAAATACCCCTAAAATAGGTCAAGTGGCTCCAGTGAAACACTTCTGCAACAAGGATGATTGTGTTAGCCGCCTTCACTCTCCCCCAGTGGCACTGCTGATCCCAGCAGTGGAGCTCCATACACACATCATCAAGGCAGGCCGGTGACGAGCCACTGACGCCAGCAGAGAGAGTGCCGAAGCAGACAGGACCAAGAGACTGCAGTCATCTCTCCACAGGAGCAGCAGGTGCGAACAGAAATCCTTTGTGTATCTCACTATACAAGTATCTCCACCTGGCTCTCAAGACGCTGGCTTGTAGTGAGAAAGCACGTCTGGGGAATAAAGGAGTGCTGCAGAAGGTAAAATCACTAACACCTTCATAATGAGGTCGCTTCTAAGAACCAAATGCTTAAAAATTCAGTCACTTTTCTTTTGCAATATACTTTGTACTTTAACTTTTAACTATTCATAAACATTTAGAAATGTGGAAGTACTCCAAACTTTTTTTAATTCTAAAGTTGTTCTGTGAGAATTCTGTTGCTACCCTTCCCTTGCCAAAGCACACTTGTATCCAAGTTCTACTAAGGACCCATAAGATGGGTAAAACAGCCAGTAGAGAGAGTGCTGAAGCAGACTGGACACTGAGAGGCCCAGATTGCAGTCACCTCCCTACAGGAGCAACAGGTGTGAACGGGATACCTCAGGGTTTCTCCGAATATCTCCAGCTGAGTCTCCAGACGCTGGCTAGAAAGACTCTTTGCCAGGGACATGCTGGTCTAGGTGTAAGAAGCTGTGCCTTGCATCATTGTAACATTAATACAACCCAGCTTTCACAGAATTCCAGGGAAGCTGAACCCCTGTGGTCAACAGGCCATATGAATAATATCACGGCAGGCTGCTTCACTCAGCAGGCATTTGTGAGAAAGGTTGGAGCAGAGTCGTGACTGTATCGGCGTTGTTCCCCAATGAACAATTATGAATCACAAAGGCCCCAACATGGTTATTGAGTTATATGAAGACACTGCAGTGAAAGGTGAGGTTTAACCAATCTAACCTGATTGAGAGACAGATATGCTAAACTGAGTCTAAATCACAAGTGGAGAAGTATCTTCTGACTGTCTGTCAGGGGCACAGTCACAGGCCAATACTATAGCACCTAAACATTCAGCATTTGAACAGCTTGTTTCCACTGAAGATAGGCACCAGCAACACGGTTGTCATATGGGCATGTCCTTCTGAATGATGAGACCATGACTAGTGCCTGCATCCATACATTTTCACACATAAGATTTTTTCATTTTGATTAACTATCTAATTTGTTATTTAATTACATGATCTTACAGTAACAGCCATCTGCTTACATAAGGAAATGTATTAAATAACCTAATAAATAAATTAACCTCCGATATGTATTCAGAAATAAGTGTTTTTTTAAGATGCAGGGTATGAATCCATGTAACAGTATGTACATACTCTGTATATGCATCTTATCTGAGTTCTTTGCTTTGTCGCAGTGGATAACTAAATAAAATTCCATATTACCATTCAAGCGTTTGATAACATAACCAAGTGAATTATTTGTAATATAAATATTTTTTACAGAATCATGTTCTTAAACTTTTTACTATTTTTGTTTTGGATGACGCAGTGTCTCAGGATCACTCTGTCTTCTGTGGCAAATTCAGGGTGACAAATGTCATTGTCTGCAGTTTTAAATTAACTGAACGTCTGCATTTGCAAAAGATAATCCAACAGCATCTATCCAAGTGTACAGTCATATTTACATAACTTAACTGATCACCTCTTATTTTTTTAAAGGTATTTTTACGACTTTAATTAATGCTCCAAACGAGCCAGAATATCTGCACAGCTACAGAAACTTTGAAAGTGTGAAAATTGAAAGTGCTTTTCCAAAAAGTGGCTAGCACTTCACTGTCTGTCAGTGTGTGCAGTGTTGTTGGAACTGTACTTCTCTTGATTCTGAATAATCATTTTTTACATGCACTGTAGCATGCATTCCAATAATTTTACCCATAAGTGTTTTGACAGTGGAAAATTTAACCTCTGCTGACAGCCTTTTCAACTAGCAATTACTGAAAATCTACATACAGTATCATCTGTTCCTTGCCTGTGACAGTAGCTTCATCCTCATTACCACACTTAGAAAAATAAACACACTCTATTATTTAACAAGCGACAAGGAAAATATTATGATTCTGAGAGGCTGTTATTGTTTTTAATTAAACTATTAAAACAAACACAATGAAATTTCAATGTTATTTCAATGAATAAGGAATGTATTTGTCTGATCTGTGCTTTGGGATATAATTTGGCACTTTCACCACACTTATATGATTTTAATGGGTTTTTAATTTTCTAGTTTAACACATGATTGTAGTTGCTACATTTCTTAAAGCAAGTGAGAGCAGGCAGAGGTGTCGCTGAAAGGTCAGAATGTCTCAGAAGGAGATATTACACCATGGGACATTTTTTTTTTGGTTCTGTCTGTCTCGTCTGCACGATTATTTGCATTATTCAGGTACTAAACAGAGACTCGTGACACACATTAATGTACTTTTTGTTTAAAGCTTGTTATTCCTCTATGTAAGGAACAAAAGAGACATAAAATCCATGGTGAGGCATAAAATCATTGCTTTTACATTCCTTCTGCTCTCAGGAGACTAGTGTCAGCCAGCCTAGGGATGAGATACCATGGCATTAAAGCCCCAGGAGAAGAAAATAATTTTTCATCTTTGACAGAAATGGAAAAATGCAACGCTCTGCTTCACTACCTACTCAGTGGTATTTGTTACTTCCTTGATTAGCAGTGTGCTGTGTTTTAAAAATAAATCTGAATGAAATTTATATTTTCTTAAAGAGGAGCCAATTGGTGGTCACAATAAGGGAAGATGGATCATGTTAATCTCCACTGCTTGCAATTGGATCATGCAGACTGTTTGGCTGCTGTTGCATTATGAACCAAGAATGGCGTCTTGCCAGATATTATGACCTTGTGGATCAAAACTAATATTTTTAGAAACTGTAGTTTCTTTCTTCCTACACAGTTTGTGGTATTAAACATTACAGTGAAGAGACGTTTGTGAAAAACGGGTAACACCTGTTTGTTTACATCCCATGATAACAGTTAATTTCTGCATTAACACCTGTCATATAAAACACAGCATTCATAAGGAACCCTGCTCTGAGAAGCATAAAGCTATCTCATGAGTGTCATCTAAGGTTACTGAAAACACTGCCATGACATACAAAAGGGCAAAGCCACATGAAGAGGAATTACTGTAGAAGCTTACCTGCCAGGTGTCAGTGTGTCACAGATTGCTCATGGCTCTGGCCATTCAACAGCTCACAGCACGGCCCACATGCAGTAATCAGACTTCAAAGGCCAGTCACTGCGTTCACAGTGAAGCTGCGCTGAATAGGCGCTTCCACCATCTGAGTACGTTAGCAACATCAAACAGAGGGCATCTTAACCAAGGCTGACTGCAGAGCTCCATAGGACAATGGCACTGAAATAATATCCTTCAAAAGAACAGCTGGGCTTTATATTGGTTTTATATTGCAAACAGTAAGAAATAGGCAGATGCACAGGGACTAAACTGAGCACTATCCCATACAATATAATCTTAACCACTATGTAGCTTTCCCATACAGAGCTGGCATTCAGTATGGCCTAATTAAGTACAAGTGAACTAAGATGAGATTCTGAGTGTCACAGAGAGCCGATATCAAAGGTGTTCCCTGACTAGAGTGGCCAAGCACTCTGCAAGTGTTCAACAGCATCCGAGCAAGCTGATGTCTGTTAAGTCTGGCAATTCGAAGGCCAGGAAATGGAGCTTCGAGTCTCAAACTAATTAAAGGCAACCCCGACATTTCAGCAGCCATTCTGTGACTTCTTCAGATCATAAAAGTCTTCAACAGAGCTGAGGTGGGTGTGAATCCTACTTCAGTGTCCATTTCCAAGGCTTCTGGGCAGAGTAGGGACAGCACCATCAAAAGGAATCTCTGCGGAGGGGGATTATAAGAACTCAAAAATCTGCTGTGTCTCAGCGGGCTTATTTTTACCCTGTAAGTTGGGATCCTTTACTAGGCTTCAACAAAGCACTGTAGCAATACAGAGTACTGGAACTAGTGCAGAGAAACAGGGATGAGAAAGTGAATGACTGCATCTGTAAAAACCCCGTCGCTCACATGGCATTCTTGCACAGAAGCTCTTGTCCTGTCTGTGTAGCCGGACATCGAAATTATAATACCATAAACTAGGGCAAGTCATAAAACAACATGTTTTTAAGCAAAATGTTCTGCTAAATTTTCCCAACATGATAAAGCCCTCTTTGACTGAGGATGTAATTATTGTTTCATTTAGGCAAATCACCTTAGCTTTTCCCATATCTTAAATATCTTGCTTGGTTTCATTTGATCAGGGTTTAAAATAGAAAACTTCACAGCTGGAAACAAGGTAAAACTTTAGCTTCACTGTCTCTGTAGATGTCTAACAGCTTATATATGTGCTGTTGCAACTAATTAAACCCACATTAGTGTAAAATACTGACAAAAGTGTTAATTTTGTTTTCCATCCCTATATACAGTAATTTTATTATTAAGCCTATAAAGAGTTATGAATCATACACTGAGTTCTAACTGGGCAGACGTTGTACTTGCTGGTGTTTTTCTGTTCTCTATGTTCTGTGTTGCACAAACAGTAAGACATGGAGCACCATTAAGATTCAACACTGTCCTTTCTGGAACATGTTTGGCTATAAAAAACGCCGTATAGTTCATCTGCCAAACAGAAATTATAAAATGTTTCCAACTCATCCCTTCCAAACAGTCACTACCCACACCATGACAGATTGCTCACTGTAAAAACACCACAAAAGAACTCAAAAAATAATTCCTTGGAGCCCCTGCAATCAGAATGAATGGTAAATTACATGCTAATACCAGCAAATACCTAACACTTCCATATTTCCCTTGTATTATTTATTATCGCATACAGTAATACTTTGCCATCGAGTCCAAAAGCAGAGCATGCTGTAATCAGAAATTAGCCAGTCCCCCCCAGAAAAAAAGTCCTATTGATGAGTCACATAGAAAACTGCATTGTGTTTTCAAAAATTAAATGTGGCACTGACAAGGATGCAAACCATGGTTTATCGGCTCATGCATAAAGATATGACCTACTAAGCTTAAGGAACATGACCCTTTTAATCCTAAACCAAAGATAACTTGAGGGAGAATCGATTGCAGTTTTTAAAATCTTTAAGATGGCTCACCAGGTGAACCCTGGACTCGGTACAAAGAGTAAATAGGGGAATTTCAGCAAAAACATGTGCAGGCTGCCTGAAATATAAGGTATCCCCACCCCTGTCTATAAGAAATGTGTGAGCAACACATTTGTTGGTGCATTCTGTTTTTATTCATTTTGATGCTGCGTGGTACTTGTAAAATTAAACTCATGTATTATTGAAGGACAAAGCAAAACAGCATATTATGATCAAAAAGCATATTCAGGTTATTGCTAAGAGCTGTAGTTATATTTATTTGTGATCTCTTTCCAACACATTTAACTTTTCCAAACCCTAGATTCTTGCACATGAATGCGAATAGACTCTACAGCTATAACATTACGTTCAGATAATCAAAACAACTTATTTTTCATGAACCAAAGACAACTTCCGCTTTTCAGCTTGTTCATGGCCCTGATATATAATTCTATCTGCTATGTGTTACATTTGTATGTGTTTAATCCTTATAATAATTCACCAAAATCTATGTGAGTAAAAAAAGATATAATGTGCGCTGATGAAGTTTAAAATCAGTGTGGGCGACAAAACTGAGTGTGTTTGAAAATATAGTCAAGATCTGCCAGTAGATCACAGCTTTGTTAACTATTTACATCTCTTAGGATCCTCTTTTGCTTGTGTGTGTTCTACATGAGAGAGTACACTGAGGAGTTCACACTTTTCTGATAAAAATTAGCGTGACATTGGTTAGACATTACCTCTGACTAAATTAGAAGACCAGATCATAAGAAATATGAGAGGAGAGCACCCAGGCCTTTTGGTAAGTAGTGGTTATTCAATACAAAGATGGGTGGTATGGTAGTGCAGTGGTTAGTGTTGCTGTCTTGCAGCGCTGGGGTCCTGGGATCAATTCCAGGGGTGCATTCTACAGAGAATTTGTATAGTGTCCCTGCATTTGTGTGGATTTCCAGTCCAAACACATATTGGCAGGTTAACTGACTTGTGTGTTTGTGTATATGTGCCCTGTGATGGGCTGGTGTCCTGTCCAGCTTGTACTCTGCCATGTGAATTTGGGTATATGGATTTTTATTGTACAAATAAAAAAAAAATCGGACCTGTAACTGATATGCTTATTGGATTACACTTTCTTCTGCACTCAATCATTGATTTAAAAAAATCCCCAGTGTAAAGTGTATTATTTCCAACAGCTCTACCATTCAAAACCACATGAAGCACTTACTCTCTTATTTTTTTGCCAAAACTGCTCTTAATAGGTCAGCAGTTCATGATGAACAGGCACAGGTGGGAACGACACTTAGACACACCCACAGCGGAAAGTACTCTGAATAAAACATGCCCACATTGGGGATAACACTGTCAGACGTGCCCACAGAGGGAATTGCTATGTATCGGACACACCCGCAGTGGGAACAACGCTGTATCAGACACACTGTGTCGTTACGGGAGGGGGGGTTGTTCGGTGTAGAGGCGGAGCCCTGGATTTAGGGCGATGCGTTGCCATAGCAACCACAGCTGTCCTGGCTGATTAAGGACGAGCCGCAGCTGTGGGGGCCCTTTAAGACACACTGAGCACCTTCCTGGAGGGACAAGTAACCCCCGCAAGGGGACAACCTTCCAGCGACAGTCCCGGAGGGGATTGTGACGAGAGCGTAAGGCCGTCATTTTTCTTTCATTTCATTTTCTTTTTCTTTTTGCCTGTCCTGCCCTGCATCTTCACCGGGACAGGTTAAGTTCTTTTTTTTTTTTTATGGGCCGCACGCTCCCTATTTCTACAAGGGTAAATAGGGTAACTCTCGCCTGGACGCCGCTCTTGCAAAGCAGCAGAGGCGCATTTTTCTTTTTTCCTTTTGGTTTCTCCCCCTTTCTGTTTTCCTTCTGTTTTTGTTTTTTTGGGTGGGATCTCTAACCTTACCCTCAGACGGGGCATTGGCTTCTACCAGTGCTCTTCCGACTCCCACTTTGTTACAATAACTACATTACAGTGGAGACGACACTGTATCGGACACCGAGAGCGAGAACAAAACAGATGTGCCCACAGTCAGTCAGTGTTTTCCTTCTGCTTAAGTCCAATTGGCTATATTTCTCACACATTTAAATGAGACGAGTCCCGATACTCACTCATTGGTACAGGGCTCACACCAATTCCAAATCTCATTCAGCTTTTTAAGAGTTGAAAGCATTTTTTTTTTTAAAGCCTCAAGTAGCAAATTGAAATAAATTAGCCTTGTGGATACTGAGTCCCCCAGAACGAGGATTGAGAACCACAGGTCTAGATCAAAATAATAATCAAACAAGGTGACCCTGAGTAAATTTACAGCCTTGTTGCTTATTGGCCTCAATTCTGCAGCGTTCACTGATCTTAATTACTGTACCTGCCGTAGGGAAGCACGGCCGTAGTGGTGCAGGTTAACAATGTTGCCTCACAACTCTTGGCTGCAGCCTAAAATGCCTTCTGTACGGAGTTGTCATGCTTTCCTTTCTTTTCTCTAGGTGCTCTGGTTTCCTGCCACAGCAGGTGGTAGGTGAGAATGGAGAATGGAGAATAAGAAAGGTTGTCCAGGTGAAGGGAGATCTCCTTCACACCTCAAGAAGGCTCAACAGCTGTTTTTATGAGCATGGAATTAACCGTTACTTTTGCAGCCAACCCATGTTATAGCAGCTCCGCACTTGAGTCTGGTATTAGTCACCTGCATGTCTGAATAGGCGCCCCATTCAGGAGTACCGATGCCACATCGTGACTGCTGCCTGTCCAGCTGGGCTCTGGATTACCGCAGCTCAGTACTGGACTAAGCACTTGATGAAAATGAAAGGAAGGAACTGTCTACTTCACATCTGTGAAAAGTTATACAATTCCAACTATGCAAACACTTGCTTCCACTGTCGATTTAAGAGCTTGGAAATGAAATCTTGAAGAATCTGTGGCTGTTGAGTGCTGGAGATTGAGAACAGTAAAGACATAATTATCTCAGAAAAAGGGACATTTTTTCTTCTTATTTGCAATCACAATGGCACTGCCAGTGCTCTGAAGTTAGGAAGTGACAATGTCATTTCCAGATCCTGCAGCCTATCAATGCAATCCTGCACCAGGGAGTACAGCAGCGTTGACACACCCCAGTGTGACCAGTGCTTACAACAGATTTATCGCCAAGCTCGAACTTTTAACATAAACAAATACACTCAATGTAAAGCACCCGGGCGAATGTGCTTTTATCTGAAAATATCTCCTAAATGCTTTACATTATAAACTGCTTTCTTACATTTCTAGAAATGAGAATAAACTCTTTTTTCTCTGTAAACTGGTTTTGTCCCTGAAATATAATGTCCAAGAGTGCCGCATAGAGTTTGCATCGAATTTTAGATGCAAATATATCATGACATAATCCAGGACTGCAATTCTCATCTACTCCATTGCACAGTTTTGCTGCAGCTGGCCCCTCGGTTGTTTAATTAATAATCAGCAGGAGAAATACTGCAATTAAGGAGGTGGTTGTATCAAAGCACTGAAGTGGATTGGAAGGGTTCTGCCTCTTTGCTTAAAGATCAGTGTTACAGTATGTATAGCATTAATTCAATATAAAGCAAAAGTGCCCTTTTGGAATAAAGAGATCTCTGTGCACATTGCTGTTTTTGACCCATCATAGTGACATAAAGGCTCCAAAGTCCACATTTTTTTCCATACATATCCAGTACAGCAATCTGTCTGTGAGCACAAGCAGTCTTCCATCAGGATAATAAAGTGAAAATGGTGAATTACTCAAAGATCATTTGTACTGTTGCTCTTGCAGTTCTTCCACACAAAAATATTTTGGAGAAAGAGGTTATTCATTTTATTTTTTTAGGTCTGGCAGCTCTACATTTTCATTTCAGAGCTCATTTCTGCTCCCTGAAGGACACAAATACAGTATATGTTTCTTTCGATCTCCAGCAGGTTGAAGGATAGAAAATGGCTTCATTTCTAACTATGTCCAATTATAAATCAGGGGTTGAGTTAGACTGTGTAATTAAGATCACAGGTAAAACAAGAAAAATAACGTATCCACCCGCCCAATGTAAGGCCGACCAATCTTTCTTTTAAGTGATCTTCTCTGAAACATAGGATGTCTCGTGGATCATGTCTTGCTTTCTTAAACTTACTTAGATTCCTTCTAAACACATGTACTGTACTTCTTTTATTATACTTCTTTTATATAATTATTTCAGATTTTGCGTTCCAAAAACAAACAAGGCTTTCTTATTAAAACAAATTGTGACAGTGCTTCATGTACAGAGAGTTGAATTTCCACTTTGAAACCAAAATCAAATTTCTAATTCCGAAATGAAGACTCTTTCACACTCTGATCTCTACATAATTCCGCATTCAAGCTTACTCATCATCATCCAGATGCCCTTCATTTTGAATAGAGATTATAGGAATGTAAATTCCTTCTGTAAGTAAATGGACACAGGCTAGTTAATTTATAGTCTGATCCAACACTCTGCATTGCTAATGACTACAACTTTGCTTTCATACCAATTCATTTTCTTTGGATTTTTAATTTAATTTCTGACTCATTCACCTGATTCCCCTCTTTCATAAATTCAATTTTCTTTTCTCATCAGCGGGTCATCAAAATAGATGTCCCCTATTTCCCAGAGCTAATCTGAACATCACTTTAACAAAAGCCGCCTACATACAGTATTCAGCTTCACTATTTCCAGCATGGTTCAAAACGAAGGACCCCTTCACCCCCCCCCCGCCTCACACACTTCGTTGTTTTAAAGTGGAATTGCCAGTTTCATTTTTTATATATTTGTAAATACGCTAGGCTCACTTCAAGCGGGGAATGAGAAACTTGCCCATATACAGCGGAAGCAGGCACTGTCAGAGTGCCCACAGCTCAGCTGGTATCAACTGGAGAGCCCATGCAGCTCTCACTGCTCTTGTTTTTATTTGTGTGGGTTTTATCAGACACTTTCACCTGTGATCATATTCCTTTCTCATTTACATCTTTCCCTTTATGTCTGTTGTTTTCATTTTATTTTCTCGACTACCATTGGTTGCCCTGCTGTATTATTTTCCTTTACCCATGCTATCATTAAAATATTAATTATAATGCTAATATTATTACATTTACTCCAAGAGCTTTGCATTTGTCCCTTATATATGTTCTTTATTAGTTAAATCACTAAATGATTCTTGCTGTATGCATTTAGCCATGCTCACCGAGTTGATTTGGTTGAATGGTAGAATAAGCCGTCGAGTCTGTCCTCTAATGTTTTGTCTTGTGCATTCTGATCAATTGTGTCACTTCCCGTGATGAACGTCATGAGTGTGTGGTGGTACATCTCATGGTTCTGCCAGTCATACTTCAGGTGTTGACCAGGTGGACTTCAATCACGTGATCTGGGGTTTACAGACCTACCTGTGCCGCAGTGGATGAAAGACAGAGCAGAAGACAAGACCACAACCCACTACAGACAGCATCAACCAAGCGTGTTGGGGGAGACTCCCTGATCACCTCTTCTGTTTGGTTAAAAGGATGTTTCCCTTCTGTAGCCAGTAGCAAGTGCTGTTATTATCGGAACACTTTCTGTCTAGTACTAATTTTTCCTGTAGGCTGTAGGTATTAAAGGATGTGGTGCAGTATGGTTAGGCTCCTACCTGACCGGTCATGGGTTCAAGTTCCCACTGAGGATGCTGCTGTAGTACTTTACCCCAGTTGCATCAGTTGCTCCAATTCACCCAGCTGCAGAAGTGGGGACCAGTGCTGTTGAGGGCTTATTCCTGAGATGTATTGGTGTCCAGTCCAGGGAGGGAGTCTCGTACTTGCAAGTCTACCTAATGAAGACTAATCAAATAATGCTTAATTAATGGTAGTAAATCTGGGATGAGCTCTGGCTTTGGTATGGACTGTACCTTTTTATTACTGTAGTAATTCAAAGTTTGCTTCATTTAATGCTTTTTTTTCCCCACCAACAGTTATATCACCCTGCAACTCCCAGCAACTCAGTGAAGCTCAGCAGGTGTGAGCCTGGTCAGTACCTGGATGGGAGACTTCCTGGGAAAAACTAAGGCTGCTGCTGGAAGAGGTGTTAGTGGGAAGAGGGAGTTGCACCTTGTGTTGGTCCTATTGTCCCGGTATAGTGATGGGGACACTACACTGTAAAAAAGGCACCGTCCTTCAGATGAGATGTAAAACTGAGGTCCTTATTCTCCGTGGTCATTAAAAATCTCAGGTTGTTTTTCGAAAAGACAAGGGGTGTTAACCCTGGTGTGGCCAAATGTCCCCCTGGGCTTTACTACCCATGGCCTCCTAATAATCCCCATCTCTGAACTGGCTTAATCACTCCGCTCCCCACACACCAGCTCTCAGTGGGGAGGGGAACATTCTGGTGCACTTTAGCTGCCGTCGCATCATCCAGGTGGGACTGCACACTGGTAGTGGTGGAGGGGAGTCCCCATTACTGTAAAGTGCTTTGAGTGGAGTGTCCAGAAAAGTGCTATACAAGTGTAAGAAATAATGTATTTATTATTATCTTTTTTTGAGCCTACAGTACATGAAATAAATTGAAATCATAAAGGTCAAAGTAGCTGAGGTGGTGCAGGATGGTGGTGGTTATAATTATGAGAAGTCCTTTTATATAAAAAATAAAATTGTTTTTGGAACAGGGGTCTATTGCTTTATTGGTATTTTTCCTAACTTTTAAGATTTTTTCTTACAATACAGATTCCTTATTTTGGTTAATTTATGCAAGGTTGCAAATACGTTTTACTGTAGGTGATAATCACATCACCTGCTTTTGTAAGTGAGATACGTTATCAACCATAGCTATATATAAAAAAAGCTTATGGAGACTAAAAAGCTTCTGGAAAAAATAACCCACATTACTCCACAAAAATGCAGTTGCTAAGGTTTTTTTAAGACACTTCATTTTTGTGAAACAATCCTGCTTTGTCAGTATAATTGAATTTAGGCTGTTGTGAGCAAAATGGGTGACTCAATGTAAAACCTTGAATTCCTGTGTGTCTGTTAATTTTGGGTTAAATGTGAAGTGCAACATCCTTTTGTTGTTTTGTATATATTGTATTTATTTTTTGAATACGAAATGGTTTAATTTTCTATAGATGGCCTAGAAATGTCATTGTATTTTACAGCCTGTTCAATAACTTTGTTGTTACCCCTGCTGTTGAATTTTTAGTGTATAGGCAGCTAACCTTGATGTTAGGTATGTAGAGAGACTATAAGAAATGATAAAGTAAGAGCCTGTTCTTCATGTCGATTCAAAGACTTTACAGTTGAAAGACCATCTGGAAAAGGAAGGTGATGTAGAGATACTGTACTGGATTCACCTCTGGTAACAGTGATAGTTTTACAGGTTAATATTTTTTTCATATAACTCTTGTATATTGGTAGAATATTTAACATAATATTTATCAAGTATATTTCTATATTTATTTATATTATAAGAAATGATGTGACGGCAACCAGAGTGTGTCAGTACGCTCACCACATATCAGCTATCAGTGGGGAGGAGAACAGAGTGATGAAGCCAAGTCATAGATGGGGATTGGTAGGAGGCCACGATTGTTAAAGACCAGGCGAAAATTCGGCCTGGACACTGGGATAACACCCCTACTCTTTAAGAGAAACACCCTTGGATTTTTAGTGACCAAAGGGAGTAAGGACCTCTCAGTTTTAAGTATCATCCAAAGGACAGCACCTTTTTTACAGTTTACTGTCCTCATCACTATACTGAGGCATTATGACCCACACAGACTGCAGGGTGAGCGCCCCCTATTGACCCCACTGACACCTCTTCCAGCAGCAACCTTAATTTTTCCCAGGAGGTCTCCCATCCAGTGGCCAGCAACAGTTCAGGGGGCTACTAGTTGTGACTTGCAGGGTTATACAACTGCTGGCATTGTACACAATCATTAAAACAACACGACTTGCAAAATAAAGCAATTATTTTTTTTTCTCTTCTGTGACGCCTATACCAAATTTTAGTTCTAATTCTAAATGTAATTCTAATAGGTGCCAAATTCTGATTATGACAAAACAAGCCAACATATCTCTACGGGATAGCATTCTCAATACTTTGGTGTTAACTCACCTGGTTGAGGAAATGACAGCGCTGGACAAATACCACCACTGTCACAACGAACCTCACTCACGAGGAATGAGCCAGGGAGCTGCTGCAGTGGTGCAGATGGGGTGGAGGAGGGGGACTGGAACAGATGAGTGCAGAGGTGTGGGCGGCTAGCGGGTATTTATACACGGGAGAGAGGAAGCACAAAATTTGAATCTGACTTCCTCCTGAACTTCTGTTAAACATCAATATTTAGCAGTAACTCACTGTTTCAGCATGCAGTTAGACAAAAAAAAAAGACAAAGTTCATAAACTTCTCATGCTGCAGTACTTCAATTGCTGAAGTCACTGCACATACAGTATGAGATTTGTCTATATCTGTTACATTGCTAAAAAAATAAATCACTTTTTTGTCATAGCTAGTAAAGTCCAGCGTCAAAATCAAAAACTTGAACTGGAAGAATGACAAAAAGGAACACATGAAACAGATATGCTTTGAAATGCACAGGCAAGACTTTCGCTGCGCCAAATACTGACAGAGTCTGCTGTCAACTAATGTTTTTTTCATTGTTTGTACAGACATCATCGAGTATCACAAAATGCACCTCTCAAAATGTCATCCTTACCTTACAGGAATCTTCAAGATCACATCACTATGTACAGATTGCTCTCCATCACCACTTCCACTGCTCAGAGTCCAGCTGGCACATCCACACTGTGCTTTCAACCATTTGCATTACACAAAATACACATTTAAAACTAAATGAACTTTTCTCACTCCCTCTTGATTGATTTGTTTTCCCCCATGCACACAGTAATTACAATGTCTCAATAAAAATCAATTCCATGTAGATGCATAGACATAGATGGTATATTTGGTAACCAATCTGATTTGGTTACTGATTTTAGTTTGTAGTACTGGGGCTGCTATTTGTCCTCTCTATTCATATTAATGAGAAATGTACTACAAGACATTACAAATCAGTATTCACACCTGGAATAAAAACTAAAAAAACTACACCAAATGTTACGTATATTCATTATTTTTCTGTTTTTATGTAGGCATATAATATACTGTAATTGCCATCACCTTTATTAAATCAATATATCACCTACTGTAATTTAGGTAGGTGCTTCCCCAGAGGTATGAAATGCAGGTCAGAGGTTCTGAATTGATTGCACATTTATTAGTAAAAACAGAATGCAAAATTAGCTATTCATGCTCAAGTCATTTTTTCCCCCCAGTGTGGACACAACATTCAAAAAGAATGAAATATTTGTGTCTCAGAAGGCCAGTTAATCTGGGCAGTCGGGAAACAAACCATCAGGAAAGTCACCTGGGTGGTGAAGGGGTGTTTTTCCAACATGCTAACAGATCTCACTCCATGCTCATGAGAAATATGTTCAGACATATGCGATTTTAAAATCACCCTTCAATTCAATTCAATTGAATCTTGAACCTTTTCCAAACCAGATGCTGTCGCTTTGTTACCTTGAAATAATAACTACGAAAGTTAGTCTATTCTTATAATTTCTCACGTGTTATTTTTATTTGATTTTGCACTAATCTGATAAAGTAACTATTCAGCTTTTTGAATAATAAAAAGTAGGAGCAGAAGATTAATTTGCTATGTCCTCCTTGAGCAATTCAGTAATTATGATCTGATGTGTGCTTAGTCTCTTCAATGGCAGGAATAGTGAACTGAGTTTACTGCACACAGTCATTATGCACCAACATTGAGTAATGCTTTTATTTTTCACAAACATTTATTTCACTTTGAGAGTGATTGTAAAATACCATCCTCTTTGAAAGTGTCCCAGTGAATATGAGCTGATAGGATCACTCCAATAACTCAATACCCCTGAATATTAATAGACTAGCACAGCCTGAGTAAACCAAAACTGCTAATAAACTGACTCTTCCCTCCGCAACTGACCTTAAACCCAGTGAAACGATACAGAATGGGTCTGACAGAAGCAAGCAGTTTCACATTGGTGTAACAACTACCACAACTGCCTCACAGATCCAGAGGGTCCTGAGTTCATTTAGTCACAGAAATCAGCCTCAGGCATCCATCTGTGGGGAGTCTGCATGTTCCCAAAGTGGTCAGGTGTCCTCTCACTTCTCAAACACATGCTGGCAAGGCTTGATTAGGGATCTCACATTATCACTTGCATCACGCATTGCTGGACACAGGAGGTGACAGTAGTGTGATCTTAACCCCACCTTGAGATCCTCACTGCGAGTCTGTGAGTGTAGACTCTTCCTTAGAGCCCAGGAGTGCATCCGCTTGCTCTCCTCTGGACTGATTCCAAAGCAGTTTTATAACATGCTGACCAATACTGCACACAGTATTCTAAACTAGTTTCTTATTAGTACACTGCACATAAAGCATCTTGATTTCAGGTCGACAGTTTTAACTATATATCTTACACTTTGCTTGCCTTTTTATTGCTTCCTGACAGGTTTTAAAGGATGAAAGTGATGTGTCAAGATGGAAAACTAAACCTTTGTCATACGGAGCATCTTTAATCTCAGTGTTTCCCAACATGTAATACTCTCCACTTGTCTACATTAATTAACGTCAGGAGTTCACCCAGTCTTGAATATTGCAGCTTCTTCGGTGTTTGGTAAATCTTATTGTGACTGGAGACTCCGTTTCCAGATCACCAGGCACTCGTGAGGTATCCAGACGCACATACACATACGCAAACATTGCACTATCTAAACAAAGGCAATAAATCTGGTTACAAACGTAAACACACCTTACCTACAGTAGTCGGGAATTCCGGGATAGCTTCGCTTGTTCTGTGGGTGCACACACAGACTAAAGCAAGGTTGTTCACATATGGTCAAAATTAAACATTAACTCAAACCAAACACCCGTTTTTTTCTTTGTTTTACAAGTGAAATGAACTAAATGAATATGGCTAAATCGGTGTTTAACTCACCTGTTCCTAATAAACGCCTTTTTTTGTTGTTGTTGTTGTTGTTTTCTCACCGGTAGAATAGCTCCTCCCACAACCTATAGGATCCACACCGTGACGAGGCCAGGGGGGCTGACTTAGCACCGCCTGTTCCAGAAGTGCGCATGCGTGGATTGATCTGTTAGACGATACTATTAAGAGGGAGTAGTATTTTCTTTAAAATATTTATGTACTTAAATGGAGTAATGACATTTTATTTGTGTTAATAATATGTTGATTGTTTAATGGTTTATTTATTGGAGACAAGTTTATTTCAGAATTCTGATCATGATTTGGTTTCATTCCTTTTTGCTTTGTAGTGGAATATTCTAGAGGAGGAGCTTAACCTAGAAAACCAGCTCAGCAAGATAGGAGAAGAGATAGGAGGAAGTGTGTAGTAGTGTAAAGTAGGAGGTGACTATAATAATCTATTTTTTTAAGCAATTAATGTATATCTTATTGTACTATAGTTTTGCGTTTTTTTCCCTTTGGTTAGTTTGTGTTTTTCACAGTGTTTTTTGTTGGGTGTGGACTTTGGGAACACAGTTCCTCGCAATAAACACCATTGAACGTCTTTGCTGTTGTGGCTGTGCCATCATTATTGTTCATCCCATCTACACTTCTAAACTTTTGAAGACGAAACCGTGACACTTATATTGTGATATCATCTGCAAACTTGACTAGTGTACTAACTATTCTGGAATCTAGTTTAGTGATATAAATTAAGTAGAGCAGTGGTCCTAGTACAGACCCTGTGGTACTCTACTAATTACTTCACCTCAGGGAGAGTATTTATTTCTTACCCTCTCCACTAACCCAACTCCAACTCAAAGTTCTCAAGTACTGCCATCCTGCAGATTCTATACACCTCTTTAAATCCCATCTTCTTAAGAACAAAGAAATGCTTCTACTTCTCCAGTTAAGCAAATAATGAATTCAATTAATTAAGAGGTCAGATGAAAGGAAAACCAAAAACCTTCTGACCCTCCCAAACTGGAGTCGCAGCCACCTGCATTATCCAGTTCTTAATCCAAGCAGTACTCCTTCAGTTTTAGGATGAATATTTTATGAGGAGCTGTAGCAAAATCCTCCTGAAAATCCAAATGTATCATATCACATGCAGAGAAAGTATTCATCAAGTCAGTTAAGAAAGACCTACCATGTCTGGAACCATATTGACAACAACACAGCATCGGATTACAGTCCTAGGGGAGTACTGTGTCTGCTGAGTTTTGTTCCAACTAGGCCATTAATCACCAGGGCTAAGTGCTAATCACTGGTGTTAATTGATGCATGTAATTGATCTGCATGCTTGTCTAGATTTTATCTGCACTCAGTCCCTGGTTTCAAAAATGCCCTAGCTAAAGTACTTTATTTCCAGCTTGCAGAACTTTATGCAGTCTCTCCTCAGCTTGTTAATTAAGAATTTCCTCTCTTATTTCTAACAAAAAGAAAAAAAGTCTTGATAACATAGAATTTTCACAATTAGTTTTTTTTTTCTCTTCTACTTAGGTCCAGTTGGTGCTGGAATGAGAGTAGTCCTCATGCACAACTGGCACAGTGTTGATACCAATTCTAAACCCCATAAAGCTTTTTAAGATTTTAAAACACGGCTAAAATAGAAAATAGAAATCAATGAGCATGTGACTAAGAATCTGTCTAGATTCTTAATGCAACAACTAGAAAATATAGTATTTCCCCAGGACCAGTAATAAGAACGACCACCTTAGACTCTTATTGCCATTCATATGACCCTCAAGTATGCAGTAGCCTGAAGTTTTGTCATTTCACACAGCATGCAAACACTGTGAAGCAAATATACTCATCAGCCTACATCCATTTTCATCTCATAACTGCATCCTTGTATTGCTCAAGTGTCATTCTGAAAGTCTGTTCTGAAATTGGATATCCTCTGCGTTTCATAAGCAGGTTTTCAATTTTTTTTTTTAAATATAATTTTGTTGTTCGGTTTCTTTTTTCATTTGAATTTATAAAAGTTTGTGATTTTCATTTGTGTTGCATTAGATCAGGGGGTAACAACAGAAGTCTTGGATGGTCTGAAGGTTTGTGGTTTTTCTTTCCCTCTGAGCCCTTAATTACTGTACTGGACTCCTCACTTAATTGGCTTAGTTGAAGCTTTTTCTTGTTCTTGAGATGTTGGAGATGTAAAGAGACCCTTCCCACCTACTGGACAGCAGCCCTTGAAGACTAGAGTTACGGAAGGAAGTCCATAGCACACCGGAGATCTGTCCACAGCACACTGCAGATCTATTCACAGTGTAGCGGCGAGGCTTAATAATAAGGCAGAATTAAGTGTTTCTGAGCTTCCCAAATGAGGCCCCATTTCTCTGTTCATCTCTGTGGTGCAGCCACAGAGAGACCATTAGTGCAGGGTGATTTAAGGTCCTAGGACAGCTCCCAAAGGGGGATGCACTTAGCTAAGTCTGGCTATCATGATCAATGGTCATCCATTGGCGCCTATCTGTCTAGGGAGTGCCAGATGGACATCTGGACTGCATTCCTAAGTGTCAGGAGTAAGTGACTCATATCTCACCTTGATCAACCAATCAGGGACTGGTAGGGCTGAGTAACCCACGTGGGACTCTGATGCCCATGGAACTTTCAGCCAATCAATGAGCTGAAGTTCCTCCAGGTAAAAACAGGCAACACAGAGAGCCTGAGAGATTCAAGTAAGATTCTGGAGAGGATTCTGTGGACTGTTCTAAAGGGAATTCAAAGGAGAATTCCAGGGCAGGACGGCCCAGGAGCAGAAGGCTCCCAAGGGCAGGACATTCTCGCAGCGCGCCTCCTGACCATCCCGAGACTCAGCCCGGACAACCACGGAACGGCCAGTGTGTCCGAGTGCCAGAACTTTCCTTTGTTCTAAGAGTCTAGAGTGGAGGTTGCCAGAGAGTAACCAGCAGCAGGCCTCGTGAACAGGTCGGAACTGTGGACAGCTGAATCACTATTCAGAACTGGCTCTTCATCAGAAACGAACCGGTCCTCTTCCTGACTTGCTGGGACCCACAGTCATCTTTTCTCCTGTGCACAAACTTTGCTAGTTAAAGCCAACAGTGAGCATCAGCAGCGCACCGTCGCAAGCCGCACAGCACAGCCTGGCACGGAGCCAGAGAGCGCGGATTGGACAGCAACAAGCCTGCAGCTGATTGTTTGTGCCTGCAGGAGATATGAATCCCCAGAAATTGGATGAGTATTCAACTTCAATGCATTACAGCTCGAGAATTCAATTGTTATCCCAACCAGTTGATATCAATTTAATTCCTAAGAGTTATGTACTTGTTTTGAGTATCTAATGTAGAAGTTATAACCAAGTTCATTTACGAAACGGTCTAAATGAATGATATACTGAACGTATGTCCTCTTGATATGTGTAACACTTCGTAACTGATTGAATATATATCTTTTGTATTCTGATAACCCTCTCGATAAGATCTGTTAGGTTTAAGGCATATTCTATGTATTAATAAATGTATCCTCGTGTATTAGTACCTGCGTGTGTGCGTTGTTTGAGTTATGTCGCATGGTTGGATTCTAAAGCCATCAAAAGAATCAACTTTGTGATTTACTGCTACAATTAATAATTGTCTCAGTAAATGCCCAAACCCTACAGAACTGGTGCCTTCAGAGAGCCACTACATTTACATTTTGGCCGGCTATGATTACATATTTGGCATCCCTGAACGGCTATGAAACATTACAACAGTATACTGGAGATCTGTCCACAGCACACTGGAGATCTGTCCACAGTATACTGCCGATCTGTCCACAGTATACTAGAGATCTGTCCACAGCACACTGGAGATCTATCCACAGGATACGGGAGACCTGTCCACAGCAATTCCAACCATTCAGCACTTCCAGTTGACCTCAAGGGAGACAGATCCTGCCCTGAGGAGGGAAGGTTCTCCTTCTGAAACAGTAGTACAGTAGTGTAATTGGTTGCTACTGTATTATGAAATGATCAGCAGATGGGAATGTTAAGGTGTTAACAAAGTTTGGCTTCATACAACTTGAGCTTTATCCAACTGATCACAGGTGAGTTTGAATGATCACTGTGAAATTGTTAAGCAGAGGTTGAAGACATTGTGGCATGGGGAATAAATCACGTGGGAGCTTCTTAATGATTAATTAGAGGTGTATTTCAAGTAAGGAAAGACTACACCTTTTCTTAGTTAAAAAAGTCTCTGTGGAATTTAAATGTAGTTAATTTCATGGACTCCTGCATTCTCTTCAGTTTGAAGCTTCATCTAGTCTTAGTCCACCCATCCTATACAGGGTTGCAGGGAGACTATCCCAGCAAGCAACGGGCACAAGATACAATGGATGGGATGTCAGTCCATCACATGAAGACTTAGTCATCTATGTAAATTAATGAGGTACTCACAATATTGCAGCTATTAATAAGAACCATCTTTTATCTACGCTCTAATGCTTACTCACCTAAAACAACTTCCAACACTTTCCAACTCTGTCCCGTTTTATCAGTAATGACAACTTCAGTTTGTGCATCAGCTCTTGAAAGGTAGTGACTTCATTCCTGTGGGGACGTTCACACTCTGAAGCACTCCCACATGCAGTAAAGGTGGCACACGCCATTTCACAGGCACTTTTCCCTATCACACCTTCTTGTGTGCAATCATTGCGCCTAGATCAAGCCAAAAAGAAATATAATCTGTAGCTTTTTTTTCTTGACTAATTTGGTCGTTCTACAGTAAGGATTTGCACAGGCTCTTTAAGTCTTAGAATTCCTGGTTATGTGGCTAAGAAATGGGCACGCTTATTTAATTGGCTATGGCAGTTCAGCAATTTAACTCTTCACAGTAACTAACATGCCTGATTTGTTAAATCATGTTACCAGCTTTTTAATATTGCCATACCTCTTTCTCTATGAAGCTTAGTGACAATGTCAGTGTAATACTTTACTGTAGCAAATTATGAATGTGCATGTTGCCTTTTAAAAGACCGATCATTGGCACTGCTGAGAAGCACTGCTGAGAAGATCCCAAGTGTGCAGGGTGAGTTTGTCCTGAAACTCTCAGAGCAGGACGTGCAGAAGACTCTGAGCAGGGTGAAAATCCGTAAGGCTGCAGGGCCTGATGGGATACCACCTCGCGTCCTGAGGACATGTGCAGCCCAGCTGACCACAGTGTTTACGGACATCTTTAAGTCCTCCCTGTCACAGTCCATGGTCCCCACTTGCTTTAAAAAAACACTATCGTTCCACTCCCCAAAAAGGCAAAAGTGACGTAGTAGAACGATTACCGCCTAGTAGCATTAACATCTGTGGTGATGAAATTCCTGGAGAAGCTGGTGTTGTCACACATCAACTCCTCCATCAAGGAGCCCCTGGACCCCTTGCAGTTCGCTTACCAGAACAACAGATCAGTTGGTGATGCTGTCTCCCTGATTCTACATACTGTACAGCCTTGGAACACCTGGACACTAAGAACTCGTATGTGAGAATGCTGTTTGTGGACTACAGTTCAGCATTCAATTCCATCATACCCAGTCAACTGGTGACAAAGCTCAGGGGATTAGGTCTGTGCAACTCTGTCTGCAACTGGCTGCTGGACTTTCTAATTGAGAGATCACAGGTGGTGCTGATAGGTAATAAAACATCAACACCACTCACCCTGAGCACTGGAACCCCACAAGGCTGCTGTCTGAGTCCAAGGTTGTACTCCCTGTTCACTCACGACTGCACAGCAAGACACAGCAACAACCGCATCATTAAGTTTGCGGATGACACCACTATAATAGGCCTGATCAGCGATGATGACGAGTCCACTTACAGGGATGAAGTCGTACAGCTGCTTAGGTGGTGTCATAGCAATAACCTCGACTTGAACATAAATAAAACGAAAGAGCTAATAGTGGACTTTCTGAGACAGAAGCCACACACTCACAGCCCACTCAGTATTGATGGAACGGAAGTGGAAACAGTCACCAGTTTTAGGTTTTTGGGAATCCACACTTCTAAAGATCTAACCTGGACTGTGAATACTGACTCTATCTTAGAGAAGGCTCAGCAGCGCCTTTATTTCTTGAGGTGCCTCAAGCGATGGGGGATGCCAGTACCTGTGTTGGTGAACTTCTACCACTGCACCATTGAGAGCATCCTCACCAAAGGGATCACCGTGTGGTATGGCAACCCCTCTTCTTGAGAAAGAAAGACACTGCAGGGAATGGTCAATATGGCCCAGATGATCATCGGCTGTGGTCTCACAGAGATTAAACAGCACTATGAGGACCACTGCCGAGGTAGAATTCTGGCCATCACAGAGGACAGTCACCACCCCGGGCATGAGCTCTTCACCCCACTACCCTCAGGCAAGAGATACAAAAGCATACAGACACTTACCACCAGATTCCTCAACAGCTTCTATCCACAAGCAGTGCAATTGGCAAAAACATTTAGCCATGCCCCTCAGACCACACCTATACCATCTACCTCATTATGATTTCTTATTTATTGTACATCTCCAGTCATTGTTTACATATCTGCATTGTTTACATTCAAACTGTTTACTTGTACATTGTCTACTGTTTGTTTGTATATTGTCTTGATGCACTGTCTGCACTTTGTGTTTTTGCACTTGTTTTAACAATCGAGAGACTTTCTGTAAGGAAGAATTCCATTGTACCAGTACATGTACCGGTTACATATGGCAATAAAGTTCAAGTTCAAGTTCATTGCACATATATTGGTGTGAGAGTACATGCAGTATAAGGGTGTATCTACTGGGTTCTCTTATAGAAATAAGACTGAAGATTACAGAGAAGAGGGCACCTGATACAAATATTCCGAATCCTCAAAGGCACTGAAAAGGTCAACTCAGCTGATTTCTTCAGGATGAACAGTGAAATATAAACCAGTGGACACAAGTGAAAACTGTGTGAAAGTGCATTTAAAGGTAAGAACCTGAGACATTTCTTTACCAAACATTTTGTGGGTGTATAGAATGAGCTAAACAACCATATGCTAAGATTCATATCCTGGCTTCTTTCAGGAAACAGCTGGATGTTATCCTTGGGTCAGTTAGTACATACAGTCACTACCAAAAGAGCTAGATGGGCCAACTGGCCTCTTGTGTTCTTCTGACAATAAAAATCACAGCTGTGTTTCTTTGTTTATCCTGTTGTGTCCTGTCCAGCATTTAACACAAGAACATAAGAAAGGATGAGAGGAATTGATCAATAGATTGCTTCACAAAAGTCTGTAATGCCACACTACTTGGATAAGACCAAAAACTTAGTCTTAGCTAAGTTTTATTTTAAAGAAATGTTAAAAAGTATGTTCTCCCACAACCTTTGCATATAGAAGTGCCTCCTGTTCTGACTGGAAGATCTTTTTCAACCATTTCTTGAAAGAAGCCAGGGTATCAGTACACACAAAATGGCTGGGTAGCTTGTTCCACATGTACTGTATTCACTACAATGCCAGGTAAGGCAGGCCGAGTTTAAAAATAATGAAAAATGTTGTGTGTCTGGATGAATGTTTAAATGTAAATGTAATGGGTACAGTTTTTTGAAGTGCATTATTGTGGCAGGCACTGTAGATGTTTTCAAATATATTATTTTAAATGATGGCTTTAGTCTTTAGTTCTGGTTAAATTGAAGATATGAAAGAAATGGGAGTAGTTATTAGGCATCAAGAAGCTCAGCTAGAAGGTTGTGGGGTTTAAAGTCCAGGTGGATTGTTGCCGTTGTAGCCTTGAGCAAAGCACATCAGTCATATTGCTCCATAATTTGATAGATTAGACACTTAGGAACTTGACTGGAAAATAAACCTGGAGATACTGTACTATAGAACAGTACTGTACATCCCTCCAGAGTTGGAGTTGTTCAGCCCTGCTATAAAGCTGCAATAAAGCACATTCTCAAAAAAATGCCCTTTAAAAAATATGTAACTAATGGATTGTGGCTTCGTGGTGCTTTTTTTTTACAATATTGGATAATTAAATGATGAAAATTACATATTGACAAGTAGTCAAGAACTAAACCTGTTACAAATGATAGTTCAAGTAGGTAGCTGCGTCAGCATGCGTAGGCTGAACAGGGAAGAGAAGAAAAGAAACATAACGTTTCAGCTGTGGAACCTCTTCTCTGTTCAGCATTGAACAAACCTTGACTTTTTCCTTTGTTACAAACGATGTCTGTTTGTTCAGCATTCAGGCTTCATCTTACATTGAGTTTCATTCATTTCCACTGGGCAGCACTGTGTGAGACTCAGGGACCTTGCACTGGCTACAGTGAGAGTGCTGAAGAATTCCTGAAGAATGGAGCACAGGGCAACGTCCCGGTTGGCAGGAAATAACTTGGCTGTGTGGTGGGCTCGACGGAGCTCAGCTCAGCTCATTTCTCTCCTGAACTGCGGGAGGAAAATAACTACCGCATTCTCACGGAGTTTCAAGGGTTTCAACCCTGCCACCTTAACAGAGAATCACTCCTAGGCTTCAGGCTTTTTCATTCACATGGAGAGAGAGAGAGAGACTGCAAAGGAAAAGAGCTGTGGACTCCCAGATTCCCAAATAAAAAAACATCACCGCCGTTATTTTCTTTTTTTTTCCCCCACTGGCATTGCCGCACACCGATTCAAAAGCTGTACGAGGCTGAGCCACACTCAAACGAGAGCAACCCTGTTTCATTGCTGCCATTTAGGAGGCGTACCTGTTTCAGCAAGTAAATAATAAAATAAACGTAGACATACCGCTGTTAGCACCACCGAGCAGCACAGATCTATTAATGATACTGCTGCTGCACTTGATTTTCCATTCTTTGTCGAGGAAACGTGTCATCTCCCTCACAGATGTCTAAATTAAATAATTGAAATCCAATAAAACATTGAACACTAAACTTTTATGCTAAGAGGATAGTGATTATTAGAGTAGAATTGAATATCCAACATTCCAAATTGACTGCAAATGAAAAACAGTAAAAAGGTTTCCGTTTAAAAATGCAATATATTTAGCTTTTTTTTTTGCCAGCACCTCATGCATTACTGACAGAAATAAAAAATGGAAGAGGGACTCAAATGTGCCGATATTACATACTGCACCAATACCCCCTGGTAGAACGTCTGCTGTTCTTTCATAAATAAAGATAGAGTAAACTACATTTGTAGAATAATAAGAAGTGGTAATTAGTGTCATCTATTCACCACTGTAAGAATTTTGACTCCGGAAATCTAATTACTTTTATCACATTTAAAACTTGAAGTAAGTTTCTCGGCTCTCTAACTCGGTTAGTGTTGGAGTGTGGAGCGCATAAGCGGTCTTCACTTCGTGATTGATGAGCGCACACAAGGCAGTGTTGGACTATTAACAAGGAAGTATCTTTCATATTACAGTCGACTGCAGCGATCATCCTACCGCACGCCATATTAAAAACGCGCATGATACTGCTGTTGGATTGTGCCGATAACAATATCAATGTTTAGCGTTTCTTTTCCGTGAAAAAGGTGCAGTTTTACATGTTTTCTGGAGAGGAAGGCGAAGCCGAAACACGAAGTAGGCGATGGAAATCAGCGAATTATGTTCCATTTCAGGAATTTGATTGATGGGTTAACGTCAGAGCCATCGTTTTTAAAAATGTCTTTATACATCTGCAGCGCTTGACACAATAATGCACTTCACAAATACTGTACCCACGGAATTTATAATTAAACATTCATCCAGACACATAGCATTTTTAATTATTATCGTTATCATTGAGGTGTTATTTTATCTCCAATGAAGTATAAGCTATTCAAGAATCAAGAAAATTCAAACCGGAAGTGGCAATTACAGTATGTCCTATTTAATACAGTATATATATTTTTATTATATTATAATATATTATGTAATTTCTGCTCCTAAGACTTTGTACCGTTCCTTCTCGTTATATCCATTCCTATTATTTAATATTGTGCATGTAACCAAAATTGTTACCCAGTGTCTGGTGCAGAACACTGGATGATGAGGCCATGATGACAATTGATCCATCTATCCAGTTTTTAACCACTTTATCCAGCACAGGATTGCAGGGTACACCCTGGACAGGATGCCAGTCCATACCAGGCCACACACAGACATGGGTCAGTCCTCCCAGTAGCCAATCAACCCACAAGTATGTCGTTGGTGTCACGCCCTCTGCAGCCAGAGGGCGCTCCTACTCTGTCCTGTCTCTTGTTTCCGGTGCTTTGCTGTCCTTCCGGTGTTTCTCTCTCTCTGGGGCTATTTATTTCTGGGTCTTTCATTTGCCTTCGCTCAGCATTGACGTTCGGATGTCCTGAGACCCGCCTAGCACCAGGTCGCCCCACGTCCGCTCCCTGAGGGCATAGGTTTCTATACGACATTCCCTGAACAGCTGAGCCCGGGCTAACCCCCGTCTCGCCGCTACGCATGGGGTCTCTTACGCTCTCCTGCCATTCTTCGGTTCGTCCCTTCCAACGTCCGTGACAGTTGGACTGTGGGAGGAAACCCACGGGAACCTGGGGAGAACATACAAACTCCACACAGACAGCACCCCAAGAACTGACCTGAAAGCCCCAGTGCTGCAGTGCACCAGTGCGCCACTACTTTGCCACTATACTATACCACCACCACACCCTCGGGAAATTTTAGGTGTTATGTAAAATGTTGCGAAAAAGTTCCAGTTTGTATTGCAGCTAAAGGCTCGATAAAAAAATTATTATTATTATTATAATACATTTCACTGGAAATTGCTACTGTTACACTGCGTATAGCCCCCCATCATAATAAAAGCTTCACTTCTAGTGGTGACTGTACTGTATTTGATATAACTGTAACAGTATGTGTAAAGAAACGGAAACCCCTGTAGGGTAAGGTTACATGTTTTGCATTTTCATGCCTCATAAAAAGCTGTTCCCTCCTTTTGAACTGAAACAGCCAAAAGAAATGTTCCCAGATGTGCCACTAATACAATATGCAGTGCCAGAATGAAAACTCTAAAGACACCATCTGAACGGCTCCTGTCCTAGAAATTAAGAATATCTTGCACAATCGGATGATATTCTTCACTATTAGGGATATTATATTTTTAAAGTTTGGGAATCATGTGACTGATATGACTAGATGACAGGTTTTCTCCCACGCAGTTCTGGAGTCTTTGTTACAAATACATGTGGGTGTTGATGGAAACTTCAGCTTCTAGCACAATGTGCACAGCAATCACGTACACTGAAAAATGCTTTTATTTATTCAGATATGGCGCTGAGCATGATTCAACACTGTGGTGCTTAAAGAGGAATATTTTCAAGCTTTAAGCAGGCTACAGATTTCTGCTGCATACTGGACCTGGAGCCCCAGTCCAGTTAGCCTTATAGATCAGGGGTCCCTAATCCTGTTCCTGTGACCCCAATCCAGTTAGCCTTATAGATCAGGGGTCCCTAATCCTGTTCCTGTGACCCCAATCCAGTTAGCCTTATAGATCAGGGGTCCCTAATCCTGGTCCTGTGACCCCAATCCAGTTGGCTTTATAGATCAGGGGTCCCTAACCCTGTTTCTGTGACCCCAATCCAGTTAGCCTTATAGATCAGGGGTCCCCAATCCTGGTTATGTGACCCCACACACCTGCTGGTGTTAATTCCACCTGACACTCAATTAAATAATTGACCCTTTAATAGACCAAAAATAGGTTTAATTTGACCTCTGAATTTGTGTTTATCCCTTAAACATTAAAAAAGATCTGGCCTTTCACCTGTTTATAAAGTACCTTAAAATCTCCACCAACCTTTGAAAAAAAAATACGCTTGCAAAGATTCCAGCCAAGCGTCTTGTTGTTTCACTTAAGTAAAGATCAGAGGTGTGATGAAAAGCAGCAGATGTAGCAGGGTGCTGAGGACCAGGATTGGGAACCGCATCTCTATACTGTACCAGACACTGGTGAACTGGTCAGTGTCCTGGATTGGTCCAGTCCGCATGGACGTGTTGCACGTTGCATTAGCACATGATCACCGCAACACATTCCGGTTTGGATAAACCATACAGTGTTCGAAGCAGAAAGGACTGATGGAATACGCTTTTAACTTGGCAACGGATTAAAATGGAATAATAGCTAGCTGGGATATTTAAGGATATTACAATGTGTTTTATGTTGTCCCTTAGCTTTATGTTTTTATTGGGGGGGTGGGGGGGGATTATGAATAGTTTTACTGAAGAGAGAAAAATTCCTTGATATAAATTACATGGAAGCCTCTGAATTTTTCATTCCTTTCTCGGCTCACACCCCTCATTTCCATTTCGCATTGTGTAATTGTGCCCTGTTTTCTGAAAGTTAATGCCTTTAAATAATGCTTAATAAATCCTTTTAAATAAAACACGCTAAATCTCCTCACCGAGATATGGACAGTTAAACAAAGTGAACGTTTTCCACAAGAGAAGTAACGATTTTATAAATGTGACCAAGAAATTCTGCAGAGCACTTGGAACATTTTATGGTTTATCAGGTTTCAGACCTACATTTGGCAGATTCTTCAAGCACTTAACAGTTGGCTAACTACAATCCATTAAATTAGTGGGAGTGGGAATACTTTTGAACAATGTCAGAATTAGCTTTAGTTTTTTATCATTTCAAAATAAAATCCCTCTTGAAATAATTAAAATATTTTTGTGGCTGTTAAGGCTGTTGACTGCTCCCTCCACAATGGAGTACACGTTATTCTTAAGAACATAAAAATGAGAACATTCAGCCCTTCTAGCTAGTTTGTTTTTTAGCAGTTATTTGATCCAAGGATCCCATCCAGCTCTTTCTTGAAAGAAGCCAGGGTATCTGCTTCAACAATATGGCAGGGTAGCTTGTTCCATACTCCCACAACACTTTGTGGAAAGAAGTGCCTCCTGTTATCAGTTTTAAAAGCACTCCCACATAGTTCTGCTTCATGTTTCACTATTGATTCTTAAGAATTCCAACAGGTGTACAGTGGCTGCCAGCAGCCAAATCACCCTCCAACTCACAACTGGTCGCCCACTGAAGCTCAGCAGGTGTGAGCCTGGTCAGTACCTGGATGGGAGACCTTCTGGGAAAAACTAAGGGGGTGCACACCCTGAGGTCTGTGTGGGTCCTAAAGCCCCAGTATGGTAACGGAGACACTATACTGTAAAAAGACACAGTAAAAGTATATAAAAATGAGGTCCTGACTCTCTGTGGTCATTAAAAATCCCTAGTCATCTCTCAAAATCAGTAGGGGTGTTACCCAAGGTGCCCTGGCCAAATTTCCCCCTGGCTTTTACCAATTATGGTCTCCTAGTAATCCCCATCTATGAATCGGCTTCATCAAGAGAGCTGGTGTGCAGTGAGTGTACTGGCGCACTATGGCTGCCATCGCATCATCCAGGTGGGGCTGCACACTGGTGGTGGTGGAGGGGAGTCCTCATTACCTTTAAAGAGCTCTTAGTGTAGTGTCCAGAAAAGTGCTATATAAGTGTATGGAATTATTATTATTATTGTTTACTTTGCCAGTGTACTTTGAGGAATGTGTCTGCTCTGTTCAAGACTAAAAAGATTTACTTCCTTCCGCCTGTCAGTATAGAACATTTCCTTGACAACTGGAATGTATCTGGTTGCTGTTCTCTGATTCCAGAGGCAGATTCCAGAGCAGCAAGATCTTTTCTATAACGTGGAGACTAAAATTGTATATATTATGTACTGGAGGGTGCCTGTAGTATCTGCACCAGTATCTATTAAATTGTGTACTTGTTCAGAACAAACACTGAACAAGGCAGCGAACTAGACTGGTCTACAACCGTAATCAGAACTCTCTTAATCAAAAGAATCATTTCGAATCAAAAACCTCTGGGAAAAACATTAAGGGAAAAATTAAGGAGATTTCTAATATATGGATATTTAAGAACCAAAAAGGAAGACACATCTGGGAAAAATAATAATAATTCCTTACACTTATATAGCGCTTTTTTGGACACTCCTCTCAAAGAGCTTTACAGGTAATGGGGACTCCCCTCCACCACCACCAGTGTGCAGCCCCACCTGGATGCTGCGACAACAGCCATAGTGCGCTAGTACACTCACAGCAGCAGCCTACCTGCCCTGCTCTGCCCTCTGAACTGCACCTAGCCTTCAGTCACGATCATCCAACTGCTTAGTGCACATCCTGCTGGACACTCTCCGCCTGCCCTTTTATTGTAAATCCTGTTCGACAACCTGCACCCACCTTCACAGCGTTTATCCAGTTCGGCTGTCGCCGCCTGCTCTGGTATGTCCTCGCGCTCTCACTGGGGTCAAGCACAGCTCCTCAGCCTGCCCAGCAGTCGTGGGTTTTTCCACCTTACCTCCACGTCATAATACAGAAACGTCCTAATAATCCCTTCCTATCCCTAAATTTAGCTGTAGGTTTTATGCAGTCACCTTCATGTGTAATAGTGCACCAACATAATTTCATAATGTTCATAACTCAATTCATAGCAAACTATTATGATAAAACGATTTCTCCTATATATCTTGGTCAAGATTGTGCAATTTCTGTCTAAGAGATGATTAAGGTTCATCATAATGGTACTGTATGACTGGAAAGATGCATATGTAATAGGCATGTATTGAGCATGTCTCAAGCGAAGGACCCCACTCAGAAAAATGAAAACACTGTAAGGCATGGGGAAAAAGCTCCTGCATTTTCTGCTGGTAAAGTTAATGTTTCCCATGGTCATTCCTCAATTCAGTCTAGGATTGCACCAATATAGGATTGACTAATGATTTTGTGTAGCAGTGGGAGATGTGCCGAATGTGCTGGTTGTGGTACAGGATGCACCAGTTCTCACAGCTGTACTAAAATAATGATTAGTGGTGTTCATCAGGGCAAAGAGCAAATTGTTAAGTTCCAGCCCTAACGTGGATGAGAATACTCCTATTATACATTATCTTTCTCTTTATCTTCGTCAGTTATTAATCATCCACCTTTTTCTCCCATTACCCTGAGCCTTGAGATATCTGCAGAAGTTTAATTTATAGAGGCAGTGAAAAGAACAGCAAGTGTGACCCCCCCCCCAACGCTTGCAAACCGAAAGGTTTATAAACTGCGCATTAAGGTCAATTGATTATATAAGAAAAAATGGTCACAGTATGATCAGTGTATTTCAGGAGAACAAGAAGTCTGTAACAGGATTAGGGATCCCCAGATGAAGAACACAACCCATTCTAACTTGCAATTCCTTTAGCTGCAGTAGTCCCTCAGCGTCTTAAAACTACACAATGAACCTTCTTCCCCTCAGGGGATGGAATAATGAAGTGCGTCTGAAAAGAGAAATATTTATACACTGCCATTCACATACTCAGATCCACAACTAATCTGACTGATCTCGGGGAGATGAAGAGCAGTCACGTCATGGATTATTCTTCCTAAGATTGCTCCAATGGTCTTATGACTCTGGTGATTCTATTTCCATTTAGCATGATTCCATAGTTTTACGTGCCCTAAATGCAAACAGGAATTAAAATATTTCAATAATTCCCAGCAAACAATTCTTTCATACCATCTGATTATGTGGTTTAAAGAAGTTTTTTTTTTAAATGCCTTTTGCATTAGTTTCCTGGCTGTAACAGGCAGGACTTTCAATTTGTGTCCACGCCTGCATTCTGTTGTTTTTTTTTAACGTTTACAAAGCTACTATGTCATGCTGTCAGCTACGTTTCCATTTGGCTGAATATGGTGTGAAAAAAAACAGAAGATGCAATTTCTGGCTGATTCATGTCTGGGTGCTAGGATTTATTTTCTAATGAATGAGGCATGAACTGTTTGACTGTCAGGCACAGCCATAACAATGAAATACGGTCCAACACACCAGCAAACAGCTGAGGCTTGATTGCAATTAAACAGTTTCAGTATGTTAAGTTGAATCTCAGAATCCACTTAAAACTCCTACGACAGCTACTCTGCAAAAGAAGAAAACATTGCTGTCTTTGTGTTAACTTCTTGTGGAGTTCACAACACACGTTTTGAGAGAGGGCAGACCCACATTCCTTTCAGTGTCAGCTCACTGGCTTGAGAATGTACATGTGGACTGCTATTTCCCAGCACACATTGCTCTAACACCCCTCCTCCTTCCCCACCTCTAACCTCTAACCTCTAATGCCAAGAGGCCTCTTGGTTTATCAAGGGTCCCAATTTTTCTTGCTGTGTGGCCCAGGCAGCAGTCACTCAGACCAAGCATGTCTCTCTCCACAGTTTGTCTGAATTCACAATCAGAGCCTGGATTTTCAACCATTTCAAATTAAACTAAAGCCCCTGCCATGATTCACAATGCAGGGACCGACCATGACCTGTCATCTTTCACACAATAGTAAATCTTGCAAGACAGTTGGGTCCCAAAATGTCATTTTGTTTTAATTGTACTTGATCATATTTAATATTCATTTATTTTTATCATGTGATTCAAAGGGCCCTGCCTTGTCATACTTATACAGTGACTGCCCAGGCTGCCTGGGCTTTCCTGAAGCAATGACTGTTAAAGAGCAAATCATTTAAAAAGCACATTTGGTAGTGTTTCGTATTCTGGTGTTAGAATTGCATTATGTACAGTAGTTCATATACCCATTTTCAATAACAGCTGCCAAGCAGAGTACGCAGAAACAAAAAAATGAGAATAAAACAAATGAGAGAAAGAACAAAGGAAATACAGAAAATATTAACTACTTCGTCAGCGCTTAAAACCATTAAAGACCTACAGCAATCAGTCCTCCTGGCAGATGCAGAAGGAAACTCAGTAGAGCTGCAGTCCATTGGGTGATCCCCTGTCACAGCCTGAAGCACAGAGGAAGAGTCTCCAATAATGTTGTTATCATTGTTCTGAATGTGGTTAGATGTTTACTGTTACTGCATTTGCCAACACCCATTCATTGGCCCTGCCAATAAAACTTTTTGAATTTGCATATTGTCTCGTATTAATCACATCCACAGTCAATTGAAAATGCTGCAGTACCTTTTTTCAGAGAACTGTTAGAGTGTCAGGAGACTCTTGGTTGTTAATAGTGCATCATTTTTAGGAGCATGTGTGGAGTTTCCAGTTTTGCCTGTGGATGCACAGAGGTGCAGTTAATTGTGATCCATACTCTAATGCGTGTGAAGGACACACAGCTCATCTCAACAAGTGACCTTCTTTGATTGGTGCTGAGGCTGGAATCACTGCGGCTGAGCTGTCCAGAAACAGACATCAGAAAACTCTTTGACAGTCAGTGTTTTTCACTGATTCTGGAGGGCAGCAGAGTGGGATAAGCATTGAATATGACACACAGAGTTGAAAGAATGACATGCATCTTTCATCCTCAATGCATATAATGCCAGCTAAGTGAATATTGATATAGTATATGTATTGTAATGAAATATTGCCGAAAAATTGAATTAATTAATGGATTGCGTTTGCAATAAGAACTGCAAAGCTTCAGTAAAACCCAGACAGGTTAATGTATGAGATACTGAAAACGATGAAAGGAGGCAGTGCTCAGTGCCTAAGTAACATCGATAGAAATTAAGTAATTAAAAAAAATATTTAGGAAGTAATTTAAAAAGTAAGTAATTAAAAAAGTACTTATTGTTCCCAAACTAAGCTTGCCAAAACTGGAAGAGAAACAGTGAGACAGGAAACTATAAAAACGTCAAATCTACTTTCTTGAAGAAGAAAAAAACTTAATCCACCAGTCCAAATAGTGAAGAAAATGTCATTTTCTCTTATAGGGTTTTAGAATTGTGGGCGGAAATTTTAGCACAAATAACAAAAAAAATGCACTTACTAACTTTATTGGACTTTGGGGAAAAAAAGTTCAACATTTTTCACTCTCTCCATCTCAATGGCACTGTTTGAATCTGGTTCTAAAAGGAATAAATATTCCTGAACTACAGTATAAGGGGAGCATCTATTCCAATAAAAGTCAAAGACTAGTAAATGTGAGTTCAACTTCTTAAAAAAAAAATCAAACATATGAGCAAAAATTGTTTCTTGAGGCACACATTAAAATGTTAGCAGATCATGTGTAGTGAATCTGACATATCTGTCACCAGGAGATCACTTCCTGCTGTGTTTTCTGATGTACCTTCAGTTTCTTAATGGCGTAACATTTTGGTTCTGTTACAAATCACTTCCCTTCCTTCCTTTCTGATTTTATGTCTTTCAAAAAATGAATAATGAATCAAAGCATTACCCACTGTGGACATGCCATTTGGAAAAGAAACCTTCACCGGACCTCAAAGACACAGCTGCCTTAAAGCTTTTTATTCAGCACGCTTCTCTAAAGGGCAGCCTGAACATTAAAATGAGGCTGAGGAAGAACATTATTTTGTGTTAGACTGGTTCTTGGGGTTCCATTTAATTAGCACGGTGTGAGACTTAAAGGAAAGCACCACCAGCAAGTACATTTGTTAACTGCTAGGGAAAAAATGAGCCCATTTAAATGACATGGATCAAACTTTGAAAGCATTCCTCCAATGTCTCAGTTGGATAAATGGTACTCGTTTCTCCCATCAGTGATCATGTTTCAATACTGAATGCCCTTAAAGCCATTCTATTCACTTTTATTCCAGTCCAATTGAGAGAAATTGTACTTTGTTACCTATTCTTGTTAACCTTTTTCTCTTAATGTGAAGTGCTTTTGAGAAGTAACTTTTAAAGGTGCTACATAAATGATGATGATGATTATTATTACTGTTGTTGTTGTCATCCCTACACATATATATATCACTTTTCTAGACACTCCACTCAAAGCGCTTTACAGGTAATGGGGATCCCCTCCACCACCAGTGTGCAGCCCCACCTGGATGATGCACCAATATGCTCCCCACACACCAGCTCTCAGTGGGGAGGAGAACAGAGTGATAAAGCCAGTTCATAGATGGGGATTATTAGGAGACCATGATTGGTAAGGGCCAATGGGAAATCTGTCCAGGACACCTGGGGTAACACCCCTACTGATTCTGAGAAATGACCTGGGATTTTTAATGACCACAGAGAGCCTGGACCTCGGTTTTACGTCTCATCTAATATTAATTATTAATGCCTTTAATATTTTGTATTGAAGGTATGCTCAAACTAAAAAACAAATGCTGGGCAGTTATTGTTATCCACCAATGGTACTTTCTCTATCACCTTGATGTATTTTGTTGTATATCAATAGGCAATAAAAATGCAACAAACACTATTATGGTGTGCATGGTTTTATTACCACATTCTTCTTCTCTGGGTTCTGCATCTGAAACGGTGTTCCTGGTCCTCAATCCAGGCCAGGCGCAGGTTTTTAACCAACCAACCAGGTAATATAAAAACCAGTCAATATCAGATTTCCCTTTTATCTAGACTCCCTGAATAGTCATTGAGACCAGGTCACTTAAATGCCCTTAATTAAATAACATATTTTAAAAATAACTTGTGCTAAACAGGAGCACCTTTCTACTTGTCAAAAGCACTTCTGCTTTCAATTTGCTCATATTGTCTGCTGCGATTCAAATAAAAAGATTTAGATAGTTCTCATTTTCTTTTCACATACTATGTTAACATTTCACTCATTTTTTCACCAGTGTTAAATTTACTTTTACAGGTTTCACGCAAATCTGTTTTACGTTTGTCAGCAATCTCGTGGGGTTTAGATCCTGCAATTTATTATTTTTTAATGGGGTTTATTATTTAATGTTTTTGTTTCATTTTCTTTTCATGTATGTTAACAATTCACTCATTGTCTTGTTGTGGGAACTAAACATCTATAAACGTGTAAACCTTTCCATTAAAGCTGGGGTAAAGGGTGAATAAAATGTTCTTTTCTCAGTAATGCAGAAATAAATGCACTTCATTTGTACATTGTACACAATTATCTACTATGAGTGGTACTAAAATTCAACACATGCGATTGGCTCCATTGATTGGAACAGTAACAGTAACTCACTTGGCTGAGGAGACAACTCATCTATGAGGCCAGGGTTGTCGAACCCCTCTTCTAATGAGCAATGAGCCAGGGAGCTGTTGCAGGGTTGGAGATGGGGTGGTGGGAGATGCAAAAATAAAATGCAAAGGCAAGTTCTCGGGAAGCATGATATCTATATGTAGAGATATTTTGTCCTTCAAATTACCAAACAAGATAGATGGTACTTTTCATTGCAAAACTACCAACATATAATTTTAAGAATGTATAATGAAAAGGCCTTTGGACTCCTCAGTTCTTGCAGAGCTGATGCTTTTGTCAAATAACAATATGTGGATGTCGTACAGGCAGAAAACATTGAACAAGCAATAATAGATCTAAAACCAAGGAAAGCACCAGGAGATACAGTAACAACATCACAGAGATGCTACAGGAATCAGGAGAATATTCAGTCAAATGATTTGTAACAAGATCTATGAAGTAACACACTGCCTGGAAGACTGAGGAAAAGCCATTATAGTACATATGTAGAAGAAAAATGGCCAAAAGGAAAGCAGTACCTGTCAAGGAATAAGCCTAGTGCTACTAGTGAAACATACAGAAGAGGTTTGTAGAGACGTGTTGAAGAAATAATGGTAGAGGAACGGGCAGGCTTTTGAAAAGGAATGGGGTACCATTGGCCAAATGTTTGTGATACAGCAACTGGCAGAGAAGCTCTGTGGCAAAAATCACCATTATGGAATAAATTCATAGTCTTCAAACAGGACTTTGACAGCGTGTGCCAACAGCGGCTATCTTAAGATTTAAAAATCATGGAATTTTAGAAGAACTGGTGAAATTACCAGAGGATTTATATAGCTAATCTGTAACAGCAGATGTGAAACTCACAAGGCAAACAGGAACTTGTCACCCTGCCTTTTTGATATTATATTAGACGTAATGATAAAGAAAAGAGTTAAAGGTAACCAAAGGGTTTAACAAGAACAGCCAAATTATAAACAACTTTCATTTTACAGATGACAACAATCTTATAGCAGAATCACTGGTTCAACTACCAGAACTCACAGATAAAGTAAACGATAGCAGATAGCAGAGGACTAAAGACTAAATCCACAGCAAAGAAAACGTATAACATTGTGCAGAATGCAGAATTAATGTGAAATAGAAGAATGGGCCTGGCATCAGCAAGGACTGTTGGAGAACAAGGCGCTATATGCAAATAAAAAAAGATACAGTACAAAGTAAAACAGAAGTAAAGGTGTGCAAAGCTATGGCCTCTGTAGTGTTAAATGGATCAGAATGCTGGTGTCTAAGGCTAAAAGAAGCAGTTGCTGACAGAGGAAATGAGCTGGTTTAGGAGACTATGAAAAGTAACAAGAACAGACAAGATCCAAAATGAAGTGATCAGAGCTAAATTAGGACAGAGAGAAATGGCAGTGGAGAAGATACAGAAAAGAAGATGTCTGTGGTTCAGCTCGGCACTGTAATGAGATTGAACAGCAACAGTTTACCAGCCAGAGCTCCACACCATCATATAGCACGAACAAGAAGCAGAGGAAGATCATCTAAGACACAGGATGAGAATGTAAACAAGGAGGTCAAAGAAGTAAATTGTACATGAGGAAAGCAACAGACAAAAAAAAGTAAAATCTTGCATCCTTTTGTTATAGCCAGCTGAAGAGAGGGCAGGATTAGGGTTTGACTTGGAATTGGTCTTTAAAACTCCATTTGTTGCATCTTTAATGCCTCTGAGTATATACATGCTCCAGTATAGGTAATTTGCCTTATAGGACCCTTTATGAGTTATGAATCATTCAGCTTTTCCACGGATTCTCTGGTATCCTTCCATTTCCTAAAGACAAGGTTGGCAAGGTTTGATTGTTCTCTGGGACCCTATAATGGACCTGGAAGTCCATCAGGACTCATTATCATCATTTGCTGTGTCCCTCCCTCTCTGTGTCCCTGTAGTGGATTGGAAGTCCTGTCCAGGAAGAGAGCAGTGATTTGTTAGTTCTTCCTTGTGCCCTATTGAAGAATGTTGAATGAACGTGAATGTTACCAGTATATTCTTCTGTACTTTTCATAGTTTTCATGATCAATGGATTGATTGTTGCTACTTAAGAATATAACGAGAGGAGGCCACTCTAGATCATTTGGTTTCTAGTACAGTAGTTAATTGGTACAAGAATCTCATCGAGGGTATCAGCAACAATAACATGGCTGAGTAGCTTGATCCAGAATCCAGCAACCCTTTGCGCAAAAAAGTGACTCCTGTCCTGATTGAGGGACCTCAACCAGCTGTTTCTAGAACGAAGCCAGAATATCAGCTCTGAAAACATGGCTGATATTCATACATATCCATCCAATTTGCATGCATTACTTTGAATGTCTTCTGCCTGCAATTGAAATGGCTTTAGAGGCAAGTTCATTAAAAGTCATATTAAACATAAATGTACACTTTTATATTTGTACTTGGAGTTTGTTAAATATTTTAGTTTTGGGTTGCTTCAGCTTCAGTGGGGTAACCTCAGGCAGTGTGCCCCAATCCTTGTTGTAGAGAATATTTCTTTAGGGTCACAAAAAATCAAAACAAATCACTCTCCGTATTTATATCAATGCCAGTAATTTTGTCTGAAGTTATGAATGTTTTATTTCCTCTGCTTAGACTCCTGTTTGATCTTTGGGTCAAAGTAATGATTTCTGCGAGTTCTCTGCAGGTGGATTTCCTTTTGAACTGGCACGTTGATGTTTTGTTTCTGCTTAATAAGAACACTTTGTTCAGATATGCTTGCCTCACTTGCAGTCTCTGAAGTCTTTTAATCTTCCGTCTGTGTTCTGTCTGTCTTAACCAGATCCTCTGCCCTGACATAACAGGTACGCAGAGTGCTTAAATGTACCTAATTTCACACAACAGTAACAGAACATACAGTTTAGGAGGGAAGAGACAGAAAAGATACAAGCAGCAGGAGAAGAAACAGTAAAAGGATGTTTAAGTGACCTTTTTGGAGAAATCATATATTCTTTCAAAAACTGCACTACTGGAGCTGTTACAACAATATGTTCTCAATTCTTCCATACATGTTTACATAGAACTTAAATCAGTAGTCTTAATGCTTTGAGGCCAACACCAAGGCTTCAATGCACAGACGAAATCTCTAGGCCTCATCTATGTAATGTCATCTCACACTTGAAAAAAGCCCCCATGAAGACATCCTGGGATGAAGCTAGGCTTGTGCATTTGCAGAACCATTATTCAGCTCTCTTTTTGGTAGCTTTTTGTACTAAGAATCTGCATCAAAAATGCTCTCTTCTTGGGTGTAGAGGATGGTTGGTAGACACGGCCAAAAATCTCCCAGAGAGAACCTTAATTTATAGAACATCAGTTAACTTTGACCCCTTACTTTACCTTTTGACCCCTAGTTAGGAGCATTTAATTAACAATGTGACTTTTGTCACCACAGGGGACAGATATAAAGCTATATGCAGTGCATTATTTCTTCTATTATTTTTAATATTTTTTTTCTCTGTGCATGCAATTTCTCATACTCTTTACAACTTTTTAATTGTTTTATTCAGCACTTCCCTTTTCCTCATGTTTTTTAACTAATTTGTTAAACCATATCTGCATTCAATTGACCTCTTTCTAACCTTATATTTGCTTTCCTTTGGGATTCATCTCTGTTGCACTTCAAACTGAATATACCTAAACTGTTGCCATTTTTGCTTTGTTTATTGCCTCATTCCAGTTTCTCTTATACTTATTCAAAGTTTGTTTTTGTAGTTTCACACTCTACCTGTTCAGTTTGAAAATATACTTCAAAATACACCAGATTATGAATCAGGTTCCCTAATGTTTAGGGTCATTCTGTCCTAATTGAATATACCGGAAAGGTACAGGACCCACTAATACTGTATGTGTTCTGCCATACTGAGTAAGGAAGCACTTATCAGCCTTGTCTTCCATTGTTTCAGCTGCCAACATTCCTGATGATGATTCCCAATATACAGTATGTAAAGAAGGTTAAGATCTCAACAATGTTTTACAGTACTGTATGTTTCTGATTTAATCATACAGAAAATAGAAAATACTGTAGTGGAGAACAGAAATATGTTGATTCTGATTAAGTATTCAGACCTGTGAATTCAATAATTTGTGGAAGCACCTTTGGCACCAATTACAGCTGTATATCCTTCGGGCTTGCGTCTACCAGCTTGCAGACTGGTTTGGTGCAATGGTTGCACATTCTCCTTGGCACATTTGCTCAAGCTCTCTCAAGTTGGGGACTTACGGACAGTATGTTTCAAGTCTTTCCCCTATTCCTTCTATAATGAATACATTGTGTACGGTACAGTATGTAAAAAATATGAATTGCTACTTTAAAGTGTCATAGCTGCAAGCTTTAAAGCAAGAAAATGAAAACTATGAACAGTCTGGGAGTTTTTGTACTATAAGGTACTATAAGACCTCATTCTACTTTGTGTTTGAATGTGATGTTCTGTAACATACTCCTAACACAATACCCTTTGAATGTTTTATTTATTAGTCTGACCTGTATAGATTTTGAGACCCTTTGTTGATATAGTAAATACCTAAGGGTACAATGTCATTTGTCTTCTAGTGCACTACATTGTGTTTAACACAAGCCTTTTTGAGCAGATTAATGACATATTTGAGACGAGCAGTCCTCACCACTTAGCACTTCAAGGACAAGAAGACACAGCTCTTGAAGCTGATTTTACATAAGAATGTTATGAAGATGCATTATTTTTCCAAAATCAAGTACAGGGCATGAAGCCAACTCCCCCATTTCTCACACTTCTAAATTTACGCCTCTGTTTAGACTGTAAATTAATTCCCAGTTTTATGTATTGCTGGAGGAATTCCATCATTACCTCTTGACATGCATCCATGAGAGATTCCTTACTCAACGGGCCCATCCGTGCATAAAAGCATCGGAAATGTCCCGAAGGAATAATTAAGAAAAGAAAGGCTGAGTTACTATCCAGCATACTTCAAAGGAAATTGAAATTTTATCACTCTGTAACCCCTTAAAATTTCACAATCAGTTGATTGTATTGCTGGCTGTATGCCTAACCTGACTGTGCTCCATGTGTCTGTTACACCCAGTAAGGGGACCAGAAGTAACTGCTGCTATGAAGCTTTTAAACCTGCTTCTATGTGCTTTGGCGTGGGTGTGCTCAGTATGCACGTGGATGGGATTTGAAAGCATCCAAAACTTGCTTTTTTGTTTTTTAAAAAGACCATTATTCCATTTCCTTCGAAAAAGACACATGCAGTATCTATTTATTGGATGGCATTGAATGTCACATCTGAATTATGTATAACATTTTTCCGTCTAGTGTGTTTAAAAATAAAACTTAGCAAATCCACTATGTATTTCTTGTTTCATGCATTTATTTTTTTCTCCATGTTATCACTTCTAAATACGGTGATTTCAATTCTATTGCTCATTTGAAGCAAACTACTAGCATGAATTATTAAGAGCACAATTTATTGCCTTTGTCTAGTTAAGGTTACAGAAAGGTCAATTTACACTGATAGCTAAATGGTTCTTCAGAGTAACAATGCAGGGAAAAATAAGGTCAGAGAGGTCTTACAAGTAATCATCCAATGGGAAAAAGCCACTGCTAAAACATTCCAATATAAAGCAAAGTGCAACCTTATAGCCATCATTATGTCAAGACAAGAAGATTTAGAATTGAAATGCAAAGGCCAGAGAGATATTCTGGAAATTTATTACACTGTACTTGGTGTCTTTTGAAATATAAAAGACACAGATGTCTCTATAGGCTTGGTTAATCAACTCCAGTCCTTGAGCTCCAGAGTCCCACAGGAATTAGAATTATCTCTAAATAGCAACACTCAAAAAGGGGTGATTTCACTCAATAATTAGTTAATGAATTAAGTTCTCCTAGTGTCTCAGATCTTAATATGAATATAGACCCCTGCCTTAAATTATTTATATGCAGTGCCTTTTGAAAGTATTCACCCCAACCAATCATAACCTATCTTGAAGAATCTCAAGTATTTTTTCAACACTTTAATGGTTGATATACTGTATGAACACTGTGATGTATCGCAGAGGCTGAATGTCAGAAAAGCATGTAAAGAAGACAAAATGACACTCGTAGCATATAGTAAGTATTCAGTCCCCTACATCAGGACCAGTGTTGCCCAATGGGATGGTGGAAGTTTGTTCATTCTTTCTGGTGAAATAGCTCCTTATCTGACAACTTTGTTGTGGGTTGGTGATGGACTGCCCCAGGAGGCTCATTGTTGAACATCCTCAGGCATCTCAATTTTAATCCATCCAATTGTGTACACCCCACTACACCCATCTCATCTTCCATAAACAAATTAGTTATGGAAAAATGAATGGGCCAAAGCTTAACAGACAATATGAAGAGGGACCATTTTTTGTTGTTTCCCATGTACTGTACATCCTTCCTGGATTGGGAAATAATTTTTGATATTCGTTGATCTATTGCTAACTTTCTGCAGAGTCTAAATGCTACCAGCAGTCCTCCTCCACTTGTCATTTCAGTGCAGTGAAGTCACACTAGCTGCTTTCCCACAATCCCCAGTGAGAGATTGACCCTTGATCGTCTTGTCTTTGTAGCTCTCATTGGAGAAGTACGTTGTGAGATTGTTTTCTGTGTTTCTCAAGCTGAATCCATGCAATTGAGCCATCATAATTTATTCTATTGTTTCTAGTGGTACTAACTAACCATAGTAATCTCACAAAGGTGGCTTAAAGAGCTCATTGTATCCCCCTTTATTACATTAGCTCTTACATGAAATCAATCCTGTTATATGAGTTTTCGTAGTACAAATCAGGAACATATCTAAGATGTGTACATGATGTGGGGTTTTAATTTACTTTAACAATCAGAAATTGTGATGATTAATTTTAAAGACTACTTGATGACTTTAGGAATCAATCAAGCATAATAATTTACAGTCTCACACACAGATTCTAAACATACAATTTATTGATATAAGACCAAAACATACATAACAAACAACAAACACAATAGAATATATTTTAACCAATCTGCTGTGATACAAAAGCTGATCATTCACTCAGGGATCTCAAAGATCAAAGTTAATAACTTAAGACTTAAAATATTTATTGCCTATAATATGTAATATGGTCTACCTCAAAGATTCTATCAGTCTCATATTATTACATCCCCTTTATTCTCAGACATAAGTAAATACACATTTGTTATCGTGAACTAAATATCAAATGAGTTTGCAATGACAGTTCAATTGACGAGAATTATAATGTAAATAAAGAAGTTTATACTCAAAGATCCATTGGATAAACATCCTTGCTGAGTTACACTTCCCGCTGGTAAGGCAGACCTTGGTTGATTGGTCTGTGGTCTGTTGTTGGCAGCTGTTCTGGGACAGTCCCAGTAGCACAGAGGAGAGAAATAGCTTTGCCTAGCATTGCTGGGCAGTTCTGCCAAAGTTTGTTTGTTGCTGAACTTCAGCCTTTAACAACAGTCTGCACTGAAGGGGAAAACTTGGTTTGACCCAGCCTATAGCTCGGTTCTGTATATACGTGGATATTCAGGATGGCAACATAAAAAGAGTACAATTGTCTAATTTTATTGATAAGGCAAAAATAACACTGGGTTCATGAATACAATAATAATAATAATAATAATAATAATAATAAACTTTATTTTATATAGAGCCTTTAAAGGTGGCTTCTCAAAGCTCTTTACACAGCAACAACAATAAAAAATTATATGCACAATGAGAATACACAAAGAGAGGAGACAGTAGATGGGGATCTGAATACAGTAGGAGCAGAGAGGTAAAGAACAGAACCAGTAAAGTAAAGGCTCTTCTAAAGAAGAAGACTTTTAGTCTAAATTTCAAGGAGTTTAGAGAAGGTGACTCCCTGATATCCTTCGGTAGAGACCTCCGGAGCTTTGGGGCATAAAAGGAGAAGGCACTGTCACCCATAGAGTGTAGACGGGCTTGGGGGACAGATAGGAAACCAGAATTAGAAGAGCGAAGTTTGCTCTGTGATTTCTTCTGTTGCAGAAAAAATGTCTTGGGCAGAATTCTGTACTTTACCAACTCACTGAGTCCTGACTCAGACTGCTTGCAGTCACATGGTTTGAAAGGTCAGATTGGCAATTTAGTTGGTGAGGTGATAAGTAGCCCGTGAAAAAGTTCAGTTCTCACCATGAAGGTATGACATCACACACTGGTGATTGGCTGAGATGTTATCAGGTTTATTTCTGGTGCCCACCTTGCAGATTCTTATTGGTGGAACTTCCTTTGGATTCAATCAAACAACATCCTTTGGGTGATGGATAGTGACCTTGAACCCATGTTTTTAAGAAGAAAACAGACTACAGACTTGATCAAGTCCATCTGCACTATATATCATTACACTATTCAGCTTTGATACAGTTTTATGATGTCTCTTATCAGAGGGGACTATTAGCACATTCCTGTGCCCTTACACAAAGAAGCACCAGGCTTCTTGGTCAAGGCACACAAAGATTATTAGAAATCTTTAATGACACTTAATTCTAAGTGGAATAATAGGCTTTGACCTTACTGATGAATAATGAGGATTCCCTGTATTTATTACACAACTAACAAGACACAAAACTATTACTTAGAAACTACTATTTACTATAGCAGTGGGTTCTTAGAATCCAACTACAATACAAGTAACACTCTCCCACTAGATTATTAACTCTTAATTACATTAATACACCCAGATGTGGACATCTTTATAAAGGTAATTAGGGCTGTTCTGTTAAAAGTTTTTAGTTCTGTATCCAGAAAAAATAGAATGATAAGCTCAGATTTAAAAAAAGAGCTCCACAAGTATGAAAGCACAGCTACAACGCGCAATACCTGTCTCTTCTCCTGCCATGCATACAGTATGTCTCTGGAGTAATTCTCTACATTAAAACAAGAAAAGTTACAAATCAGATGAGGTCAATCCAAACATCAGGCTCGTTAGTTAGTTAGTAGTTAATTGATCCTAGGATCTCATCTGTACAAGGCATTGGCTGCAATAACATGGCTGGACAGCTTGCTCCAGACTCCTAACACCTTTTGGGTAAAGAGAGTGCCTCCTGCTCCCAGTTTTAGATGCACTAGACATAGTCAGTTCTGTTCCTTGTTGTCCATCTTTAATAAGTACACATGAGCAACCTGTCACCTTCTGTAAATTTCCAGCCTGAAACATGGTCTAACCATCTCTCCATTCAGATCAGGCTGATATCTTAGCTAAATATAACTGTGGCTGTGCAAACACCTTCATACTCACTTTATCTAGTGACACCAGACAGAGTGGATACTGGATTTCATGGGAATTTACATTGTAACATAAGGAGCACTAATTCAGTCTCTACTAGGTAAAACTTTTTCGAGTAAGTATATTTATTTAAAATTACAACTTGTTTCCAAGATAATGACCCCTCATCATTCCTTTCCTTCAATGATTTGGTATTTCCTTATGTATTTTACTTTAATATGAGATTCTATTTTTTTAAGTTCAGCATCATACATCATTTGAATTATGAATCAAAACGGCATTCAGATATTCAGACCTACATGCATAATGTTGCATAAAGTCAATATCTGAAACACCACTGAGAATTGTAAAGTGAAGACTTCACAATTCACAATTCAGCGTGCAGAAGTTTAAATAAGGATAGTATTGGTGTGTTAAAATGTTCTTTTGCTTAACAGTGCATTTTTTGCATTGAAAAAATCATCTTGTTAATAATGGACAAGTACTAAGGTTAGCAATAGCAGTGCAGAGCAAGTACTTAGCTGAACAAATATTCAGCAGTCTTCAAAAACTGTTCAAAAACAGCCAGTGCTTGTGAATTACATATTCTTACTTGACAGAGAGAGGAATATTCTGTATTTTAATGATTGGTGTGACTGTTTTGCAAAAGAGTGTTCTTTTTTAACCTTGGAAGTAATGCAGATCTGGCAATATAACATAATGCAACATGTATCAGCATTTTTGGTCACTCAATCAAACCTATTTACACTTGTAGAATTACATGTACTTAGCATATACAGCATAATTATATAAAATTTATTGTCATTTTATGTTATTGTGAAACTACAGACTTGTGTGCACTTAAAACTGAAACAGGACTCAGTTCTTAACACAATGGGTTGTAGGAGTAGGGAACAAGTTACGCAGCCATGTTATTGAAGCCTATACCCTGGCTTTTTTTTTTAAGAAACAGCTGGATGAAATCCTTAGGTCAATTAATTACTAACCACTAAATGTATTAGATGGGCCAAATGACCACCTCTCATTAGTAACCTTCTTATGTTCTTATTGTTGATTATGGTAATGTTCGGAATGCATGTTCATGAGTGTTCGTTCTTGAAGCCTTGGTGAGACTGATAACACAATGGGTATTATGTAATCCATCTGGGTCTCTTTAGAAGTGAAGGACAATCATACCTGCAGCTGGTCTTTCATGAATTATTTATATTGCACAAATAGAGTGTGGATCTCAAGGTCTGTAAGACAGATTCAGATGCACTTGTGAATCACATATACAGCAGATTTACAAGTCTCAAGTTGTCCTCTGTGAAACCCATCTCTCCAATAACATATAGAATGTTATATATTTTGTTGAATTCATTGATAAAATGCCTTTCTTTCTCCCTGATATATTATAGTAGAAATAAAATCTGATTTGTAAATAAAACATTTACAAATACAGTGTGATCTATATTCTGTGTGGTTAGTAAACCCGTCAACTTCACAGATGGTCCCAGAATAGGAGAAAGAGCAATCACTGTAGAAGCTGTAAAGGACATTAAAAAAATCGAGATTGGGCAAACATCTGGCAGATGACATATGATGTAGACAGGTTCAGAGTGTTACATGCAGGTAGCAAAAACAAACTCGGAATATATAATAGAAATCTCTTGAAGAACCTGCTTATTAAAGGTACCTAGGTGTACTATTCTTTGTTAAAGATACTACCACACTGCTTGATACTATATACTTTATCTCTTTGTTAACATAGATTTAGGATTAAGTTGTAGCTTAGTTAAACCAGTTAAACCAGGTAAAATACCTCCCCCGGTACAGATCAACAGTTTCCCCCAGCATATAGCACTGAGTGAAAGATGGCACGCTTCATCAAACAAATGGGTGCTTCTGGAAAAAAGCAGCCTCAAGACTGCAAGCTCATATATTTGATTTGTAAAAAAAGTGACATCTTCATACAGTTTGAGCTCTGTTTTTTTAAAGCACATATGTCTATTTATATTCTAAATTATAAAGGCTTATTATGGTACTGGAAAGTAAAACAAACATAACAAAACAAACGTCAAAATGAGCACAATGCTGTATTTTCAAATTTTGTTCTTTGAAAATATGTACTTTGCACTACATTGCACTAGAAGAACAGTACCTTTGTCCTTCCTGCCTTATTTTTTTTATTGTCCCAGATGGGAAATTTGCTTTGCAGGCAGGTAAAAAGATGTATGTATACAATAACAACAATAATAATAATTCCTTACAGTTAAACTGTATAGCACTTTTCTGGACACTCCACTCAAAGCGCTTTACAGGTCATGGGGATCCCCTCCACCAGCACCAGTGTGCAGCCTCACCTGGATGATGCGACGGCAGCCATAGTGCGCCAGAACGCTCCCCACACACCAGCTCTCAGTGGGGAGGGGAACAGAGTGATGAAGCCAGTTCAGAGATGGGGGTTATTAGGACACGCCCCCCCCTCTTCTTCTTCCAGCCCCAATCCCAGTCTTTTTCCCCCGTGTTTGTCTCACTCCCCTCAGGATTCTGCCGTCTGCATAGGGTCTTGAAAGACGCTTCGTGATAGAAAGCTGAGCCCACACCAGGGCCCCGCGGACGGCAGTCCAGAAGCCCAGGACTCCATTTTTGTCTTGTTTTATGTTCTCTCTCGTTTTTTTGTTTAGGGCTTCGGAGGCGCCCTGAAAAGGAGGGGGGTACTGTCACGCTTCGTGACACTGGGGTTTTTAATGCCCACAGACAGTCAGGACCTTGGTTTTACGTGACGGCAAACGTTTTTTAAATACATTTCACACAACATGAACCCATTAACAAATAAAAAACATATACATGCGTAAGAATAAAAAAACAAAACAAGACAGAGGCTTTAAATAATCAAAATAGATAAAAAGTTTGGGTTGTTGGTGAGTGAGAGGCATCATCCAGTTCATGATGAAAATAAAATATAATAATCAATCGATGACTTGTGCAAGGTGAGCAGGTAAGTAGCCTTGGTAATAAAAGATAACTTGGTACTACTGCACTTAAATCTGGACTGAGTGGTCATGACAGTCGATTATATTGTCCTTCCACACTACTTGTTTGCTAAAGATGTCTGCCAGCTCTAGCTGCTGTGCAATGATAACTTTTTTGACTAGCTTCACCAGCCTGTTCAGTCTGTATTTTCATTAAAATCTGTTATCACGTGTGGACATTAACATGCCGTCAATAATTCTATGGAATCTGTTGGACTTCATTTGAAGGGTCCTTTAGCATAAGATCAGATTTTGTGTTTTCTTTATTTTTTAGGATAATTTTCCCCCCAAAATGTATTATCAGTTTTTAAAAAATGACGGTATCAAGACACTGCATGCACGCTTTGAGACTTGAAATGTGAATGCACCAAAGTTATTTATTATTGTAGATTGACCACACTGCTTGAATTTAAATATAAATTACTATCATCTTACAAGCAAAACACTCAGTGCAGCACCAAAGCAGGTGCTTCTCTCACTTGATTTTTGTACTGTCTGCAGATTTTGGTCATAATAAAGCCCCATTCTGGGAGAAAACAGTGTTATTATACAAAGCTGTACACAGCTGTGAAAACAACAATGTGCTTTCAATGTGCAGCGGGTTGCACGTCTAATTACCACAGTGTCTCTCTTATTATTGCAAGTGCAGTTTCTCCCACAGCAGGCACGGTGCTAGATGGGCCAAACAGCTCCCCTCATTTATACCCTTCCTTCCTAAGACTTCATAAGAAAGCTTGTGGAAGCTTGGCTGTAAGAAATGCTACAGTATGTCACATGTAGAGAGTTGATGAATTTGCTGAAACAATCAGAAATTAGGACATTAATTAGGGATTACTTTGTGACTGCTAGGAATCAGTCAATAACAGCACTGATGATCTAGACACCGGATCGATTCCAGGAATACAATATTAAATTTTACTAAGTTAAATATTGTATATTTATTTTTATTGTATTTTATTAACACAGCAATAAAACATGCAAAATAATCCAATACAAGAGAGTATATACAGTATATATATAAATCAATGTAATGTGATACAAATGGCTGATCAATCACTCACAGATTAAAAAAGATTGTTATGACCCATTTTCTGGAATAACTAAAGTCTAAGGGAAAATAACATATCCGCAACATAAGTAACAACACCCACACATGCCGGGTAAGTTCAATAGCGTTTATATCAAGGTCTGAAATAAAACTATAACACTGTAACAAGATATTAATCACAACAGGGCTAGTACTTTGAAATAACATGTCAACCTCATGCTTAGTTCCATACAATTATATCAGCATTCAAATACTGAGAAGACAAGCAAGTAATCACTTTCGTAAAACAATCTTTATAAACCACATGCTAATTTGGAATAAAGCTTAATTCTTGAGGGTTATAATATGAACATTAAATGTATACTCATCTGATTTAGACACTTACTGTAGCACTAACCCATTGCACAGTCCAAATGATCATTTTGAAAGTCTTGAGAGGAGAGGAGTGCTGGATCTGATTGTGTCCAAATGTTGTGCACTGGCACATGGACAAGTCCGGCTGGTTCATGAAGAAATGGAGAAGCATTGCACTGACCCTCTTGCTGAAGATATCGTCTCTAGAGTAATGAGCATGAAGTCCAAATTAGAAAGTCTGCCCACCTGCTTTCTGCAGCTGCTACTCTGAATATTCTGTGATATTCAGTAGTGTCGACAAAAGTTCAGCTGTATTATGTTGTTGATGTCACGGACGTCCAAAGGGACTAACCGTGGGGAGCAGGAGAGCGGAAAAAGACCCATATGCGAAGCGGCGAGACGGGAAAAAGGCCCGGGCTCATAGTGCAAAGAGTTCAGGAGTGCCGTATAGAAACCTATGCCCTCAGGGAGCGGACGTGGGGCGCCCTGGTGCTAGGCGGGTCTCAGGACATCCGAACATCAATGCTGAGCGAGGACAGAGTGCAAGACCCGGAAATATATAGCCCAAGGGAAAGAGAGGGACGGGAAGGACAGCAGACCAGAAACTAGGGACAGGACAGAGAAGGAGCGCCCTCTGGCTGCAGAGGGCGTGACAGTTGATTGAGTGAAGTTACAATTCGGATCTTGTATTTTAGAACTTCTCTTGTTACAGAGTACGTCTTGGGCAGAATTCTGGTTTACATAGGCCTATTCAATCTTGCAGTTACTTTCAGCTAAGTTTGTTTGCCATTGCGGTTGTCATCGCTGATATGGAAATCATAAAGCAGCGGTAATAGTTAGGTAAGGCTAGTAGGTTTTTATATTTTTGAATTTGTGCAGCTTGACAGCACAACACAATAACACAAACTTGAAATCAAAAAAGAATCTTCACTAAGAATTCATGACCTGAATTGGAAACGAAAGAAACAAGATGGGACTCGCGTCCGTAACCTTTCATACACTTGAGCTTTCCTATGTCCGCACTAGTGTCCGCACACACGTACTGCTGATCTGATTGGCTTAGTGTGATGTCAGTCTGGGTTGGAATAATAAGATGAGTGAACAATAACACAACTTTGTTGCCTCTTCATATAGCACATTGATCACCTGTGGCTGACTCAACAAAAATTATTTAAGTTCACATGAAAATTTTCATTCTCTTTTTCCTGTTTATTCTAGCGCAAAATAAACCATGCACTTGACATAGACGTATTTTCATGTTTTAAATTTCTGTAGTGATCTATAATATAGCAAAACTGATAAACCTCAATCATTTTCAAGCAATTCCATTTGGATTTTTATCTCAGAATAAAAGTCACCTGTGTTGTAGATGAGGGTCAGACAAAGAAGTCTTTTAAGCCAGGTAGGTCCAGACACTACAGTAATGTTCACAATGCACTGAACCTTCACTGACCTAAACAGAGTTCAGCTCCAACCTTGAGATATGGTATTTCCGATTCAGTAGAGCTGTCAGTCAGGCTTTGCTAGAGATTCAGATTTGCCTTTGAAGAGAGCAACCCAGACAGTCAATGATTTCTCAAAGAAATGCTGACCGGGATAAAGCAAACATTATCCTACTGAATCCGACCTCAGTGGATGGGTTGACTAGCCTGACAGCATGACTGGCTGGTTTGTTACACACTCCCACAACCCTTTCTTGTAAGGAAATGCCTCGTCTTCTCAGTTCTGAATACACTTCAGTGTAGTTTCCACTTGTGTTTTCTGCTTAGTTTTTTACTGGTCATTCTGAAGAAATCCTCTGGGTTGACTTTTTCAATGCCTTGGACATTTTTCGAAGTGAGCAAATACTAATCTCACATTAGTACAGAAAGCCCATCTGATAGAACTAGGAAAATGCAAGTACTGCACGTAAAGAATGACAAAGTGACTCTTGTTTTCTGCATCATTTTTTCTGTCCATATTATTCACAAGTTTTCTGACCCATTTCTCAATGTGCAATGTTTATATCAGTAGGAATGTGTTAAATAAATATGTGGATCTACCTGTACATGTTTTATTTTTTACAGTAAGCACATATCAAAGAAAGTGAAAAAGAATACTAAATCTGTTGCACTTAGAAGCTGCATTTTGTTAAAAAGCTTCTGCAGCAAAAGCAAACAGAAGCTCCAGAAAATAGGTCATACAATTCAAAGCACCTAAAATCTGATAGATGCAGCATTTATAAGCTTGCCTACTGTCTCTGTGCACCTTCGGTCATATTTGTTTTCCAACTACCAAAGGAGGCACTTGAATAACTGTAAAGAACAAAACAAAATGATAAAGTTCAACACTTCTTCAGAAGCAAATGAATGGGAAACTTCCGTTTTAGGGAGTGGGTTTGTGCCTATTACAATCCGCCTGCGTGCTCGTTTGTTTCAGGAGTTTTTGAAACCCAACCCATGGTTAGTGACCTGGCAATATGCCGCGTTGTGTCAGGTCATCGTTTCCAAGCAGCTCCGCTGAGAAAGAAAGGTCAGACGAACAGACTCAAAAGAGGGATTTGGACAGCTTTTAGCCCACGGCTTACCTCTAATCAAACACAGTGCAGCGGCAGCCAGGAAACACTTCTGATTCACTTAGGCAAGAAGGAGCACTGGGTAAGATCAACACATTCATTCGACTGCGACGTCTAAAAAGAGATCTTGTAAAATTTCGATTCAGTCAGGCATCAGTGGACCGCAATGGAGTTTGATCGTTTCTGACATTTCGTACTCTAAGCGTTGTTTTGGAGATTTCTTGTTGTTTTGTTGGTTTTTTTTTTGTTGTTGTTGTTTCAGAAATACAAAGCGCCTGTAGTGACGAAAAGAAAAACAGGGACATCTGATGATGATTAGGAAGATCGCAATATGGGAAAATTGACAGTATTTGGTGTTCTTTTGAAACCATGAAATAAGAATGATCAGCAATAAGAAAATATTATGGAATAAAACGGAATAAAGCTTATAGTAAATGTTGTTGCATGCTGAAGGTGAGGTAAATGTGCATTTACCTACTGTGGGTGATGTAGAAACCTCAGTCTCCTCTCCCAAGGCTAACTGTGTTTCTCGGTTATTATGAAAGTGGTCTCTCAAAGGTGAAAAGTACAAATCAAGGAAGAGATGGGACTGGCAAGGAAAAGACAAATTAAAAGCTTTATTTTCACATTTAAGATCCCAAACGTAATCTAGGTTTTGTTTGGAGAGTTATGTTATAATATACTGTTCTGTATATGATTGTAAAAACTGGCAGAAGTTTGAAAAGGTTTTTTTTCTTTCCTTATTGGAATTTGCAGTTCATAAATATTGCAAATGACAAATGAAAGAAAACAACCTACTGTATATTGTTTCAAGACAGCATATCAAGTCAAATCGAAAGCCATTTTATTCTCAAGAGAGATCAGTACCTGTAACATGCTGTGTCCACACATCTCTGCGTAAGCAGATCATGTAAAACTCGAAGCTCTGGGTAACTCATTCAAAAGACATAGTTTGTCTCAGGTGTTTAAAGTCACCAGTACTAAATTCAATTTTACACTACAGACTGAATGAATCAAGAAAGTTTACAGCCTATAGCCCTGATCAATTTGCATTTGAATTTTCTTTCCATGTTCTTCATACTTACTGTAGGAAACAGAGTTCAAAATTACAGCTGTAAAAAAACGTTGTTTTTAATCAGAGAAAACCTGAACTGTCTGTGCATGCATAAGGCAGAGCATGTCACAAGTGGTTACCAAAAGCTTCCTTTCTAATTTGAAATAAAAATAGCTGTGGTGGTAAATGTGATTAGAAGCATTCTCCGCTGTCATATCAGAAAATGCAGATCTAGTGACATTGATTTACAGTAATCACGGTCATTTGCAAAAACACTTCTTCAGTCAATAAAACTAACCAGTAACCACTTTAGCTATTCAATAATCATGCATGAGTGCAGCTTTGCTCACACCAGCTCACAGGCTCAGGGTCTGTCAGTCCTACAACTTGCTCAGTGTACAAGTCCTGTTAGAGAAACATAACAAGATAAGGAGAGTTACAAAAGAGATAAGGCCATTTGGCCGTTCTAGCCCCTTTGGTAGTTAGCAGCTAATTGATCCAATGATCTCATCAAGCTGCTTCTTGAAAAAAACATGGAATGGGCTTCAACAGCATGGTCGGGTAGCTTAATGCACACTCCCACAACCCCTTGTAAAGAAGAACCTCTTGTGTCCAATTTTAAATGGATTTCCACATACTGTACAGGTACAGCAGTTCCACTTGCACACTCTGGTTCATGGTTAGTTAACTCTTCCTCCAGGATGTGAGTCATTTCAGTCTGACACATTAAGTGCTCAATTGGGACATTAAAATCAAACCTATCTAAAGAATAACTAAGGATTCTATATGTCAATCAGGTCAATCAATAAGTGGATAATGATTAAATACCCTTTTATTTGCTGATTAACTCTAGAATATCTACAATATACCAATAATTATTTTAAACTCAAGATGTGTGAGCTTGTGTGTGCATGTGTTTTACATCTGCTGTGAAGGATATGAAAATAAAACATTGCGTTGATATAAAAAAATAGGCCATTGAGGTAGTTCCTAGGCATACAAGTCTGAAATTCTGCTTAATGTATGAATAATAACCAAAGCCTTCTCTGGACAATAGGCCAGCATTTTCAGTCCTGGTCCTAGAGAGCTAAAATCAAAGGTTTTAGGTTTAATTTCTGGCAATTACAGTACTTAATTGAATCAATTACTGGTTTATAGTCAGGATTAACACTAAACTTTTAGCTGCTGTGGACAGACTAAACCAGGTAGCCATTTCCTATGTAAAAACACAAACAAAAATCACAAACCACCTTATGCTGGAGGAGCCTCTTTATCTGCTCATGTCTCACTTTACAACATAAATAGAGTTTAGATAGATGATAGATACTTTATTGATCCCGTGAGGGAAATTGCAGAATTTCATGACACAAGTATAAATTTAACAATTCCCAAACATTGCATAAGAATAATATTCCTCATTAGTTACACACAAAGCAAAGGGAGTCATCCCCTTCAGGTGTTTTCTTTGACTTTTCCATTATACACCACCTGTACAATGGTATCGTCTTAGCATAGCATGCCACGCATACACCCCCTGCTAGACAGGCACTGTGAAGCCAGCCCTGGTTGGGTTTGGGTCCTAGCACCAAGATGGCAGATACAATCATACCCGTGTTCAAACAAAACACTTAGTACACATACAGGTTTAGTAAATAGCAGTATTGAAACGAAACTTCTGTTCTTTCACTTTCTGTTTAAAACGAAGATTGACACTCTTTAGTTTGTGTTTAGCTGTGGTTTTTGTCTTTTGTGAATGACTTTGCTTTACAGTATGTCTGCACCCACAACGCTAGCCAAACGATCCCTGAGCATTTTTGTTTGTTTGTTTGTTTGTTTGTTTGTTTGTTTGTATGTTTGTATCAACTTATGACTGTATTTTAATCTTGCTTACTGGTATGTGTGTGTAAATCCCCATCGAGTGCTGTCTATGCTGGTGACAGGGGTTCTAATCATAATCCTGAAATAGGATTGTTAAACACAGGCCCGGGAGGAGGTCAAATAGTAAACCCTTACTTCTGCTCTCATATATAATTATACACTTGTTGACCACCCTTTGTGTGTACTTTTTTTCTTACACCCCTCGCTCACCCTATCTTCACCCTTGAAGCTGCCTCCTTCGTTCATTCCTTGCAAATGAGGGTATTTTGGCAGCTGTCACTTCCTCAGGCTTCCTCAGGTGAGTTAACGTCAAACATTAAAATATTAATTTCTATTATATTTCTATTATTTTTGTATCTACTATATTTTTCCACTCCTTTGTACTGTATTTTTCAGCCTACCTCATTCATTAGAATTTAACCAAACTACTAAAAAGAGTTTTGTTTCTGGTTCGATTTTAATTTGTGTATTGTTGCAATTTCTTCCAGTTTGCTCTGAAGTGAAACATTTGTGTAATTCCTTTGACACCATCTGCAACAGCTGAGTTTGTAGTAAACAACAAAATAAATTTTATAAATAAATTCAGGTCCTTTAAAATTGTAGACTGACTTACAGTGGGGAATATTGTGCTTGAGCCATCACCTTTCTGCTCTACAGAATAATAATGTTGTCTTCCACATTTTTAAGCATATTTCTTAAAACATTTTTATGTCAGAACATAACTTTATACCAGGTATTTTGTATACCTTGATACTGTTACTGACTAATGAGCAGGGAATAAATTCGTGTTTCAGACTGCCTCTCGGATTCTCCCCTCAGCTCTACATCTTGATTGACAAGTGCATCAGCAGGACATTTTTTGTTCAGTTTTCCTCCCAGCCCTATGAGTAGTTTACCTGCTCCCCAAATTAAACCTTGAGGCACTCTTGGGGTTCTGTACTCCATTGGCTAGAACCATGCTGTGCTACAAGCAAACCATATAATCTTGAGGATACCCCAGCTGTGAGGCAGGGTGCATTACTGACCTTGTAATGCCAAGGGGTGTCCTGAGCTACCCCTCCCAGACAGATTCTGCCCAGCTGTGCTGTCTCTGCTGCTCCAATAATTTAGGAGATAAATTGGCGGTAGACTAGATCAGCACAGCTAGCAGCAGCAACGAGCTCCTTTGACTTAGAGCAGTTCTAATTTTCACGCGGGTCTTGTGTTGTGTTGGTAGGTTCACTAACAATCAAAGAAATGAAATGAAACCCTGCTTTTATTTCTCTTGTGGAATGTGGTCATCAGGCAGCCGCGTTCTTTGTCTCTGCCCATGCTCTAGGGCCTCTCTCAAATGGTAAATACAACTTCCCTTTACTTAACAAACACAGCAGCACAGGGGCTCACCAATAAAGGATCACATCTTCCTTCTTTTAAATCAAATCAGAATTATAACTTATATATTCTGGTTTATGTAGACATCCCCTCTTGACAGTAATAACCACTTGACAGTATTGGAATATGGAGACGTTAATTCCATGTCTTAATGGCATTAAAAAGGAAAGAACGATATACACAACTAGAAAGTTGTCTTCAGGCGTGCCATCCAAACCTTTACTTTTCTTTATTTAGCCCATGAAGCCCATTTGGTAGTTAGTAGTTAAATGGTCAAAGGACATTATCCAGCCATCTACTTAAAAATAAAACAGGCTAGCTAGTTCCTTACTCCCACAACCCTTTGTACAATATAAAGGGTTTATATTAAAGGGACTACCCTTTGCATGTAGTCTCGGCTTTGTCCACTGGTTTGTGTTTCACTGTTCTGTTTTGGCAGATTTCATGCTGATGAAGACGCCCATGCTATTACCTTAATACGAGCAATACAGAGTTTCAGATAATGTGCTTTTATCAGCTGGAGAGAGTGAGTTACTAGCTCTTCCTTCCCTTTGTTTATGAACCTTCAGCTTTCATGCTGAGCATTTCTATGCTGGTCTCTATCAGCCTTTCAATCAGGATTGTTCACATTATGACCTGGTATTCTGACAGCTATGCTCGGTTTAATTTTATTTCACTGCAGATGTGCCACTACATCCAAAATTACATCTTCCATACCAGAAGTATGCATCTCAGTGGGGTTTTCTTTGGTGTTTTATCATTATTTATACTGGATTTGTCTGAGCCAGAAACTTCAGAATAGCATCATAAAAAAAATCCACCTTCTCCCATCCCAGTATGTAGGAGAGGGCTCAATGAAGCTTTGATGGTGTCCACTGTCATTCCATGGCCATGGACAGATCCAGGTTCCTGCAGATCCAGACAAGAGACAGATCATGTACATGGTATATGGGAAAACAAAAGACACAGCATTGTGAGGGAGGAGGGATGCAGAAGCTGCCGTTATTGAGCAATCGCCCTCTTGTCAATAGTAAGACCAGCCAGCCAGCTTGATCTGCCTCTGCTGCACAGATGACAGGTCTAGCAATAGCTCTCCACTCAACACAGGAAACACTGGATAACAAGGGATCTTTTTTAACAAAATAGTAGATCATTTTGAAGAGATTTGAAGAGCACAGTTACATCTGAACATTCTCACATCATTTGAATGATCATCAGTTAAATGGATCATCTGATTATAAGGGTGTTTAGAGGCTAATTGCAAAGTGTTTCAAACTACTTTACTGCTGATAAAGTGCCCTAAAAAGTCAGCTTTTCAGCTGTCACCACGTATGTATTTCTTTCAAGCTTAAATTGAAAAAATGTCCAGCCCTTTACTACCTTCTTCAGAGTGGCATCATGTTCTTTCTACTGTATATACTGTCCTTTGACGGGTCCACACTTTAAAATGCTGAATTTCCAGAGCTGAAATGATTCAAAATTTTAATAATAAACTTTCTGTCTTCTATAAGGGTTATTTTTTAGGACCACTTGGAGCTGGAGATTCAAATGCAAAAAGCCTGAAGAAGCACCTTGTTTGCTTGAAGCAATTAGCATTAACTAACAGTTCTAAAGGTTTTATCTTGCCAAACATCTTCTAGTTTTCTGTTTTGCTTTTTTCAAAAGGACTAGCAAGTTCACCCACTCTATTGATTCATCCATCTTTTTGATCATTTTCAGACTCTCCAATCAATCAAGCTGTAGCCCGAACTTGAGTCCTGTAGTGAGAATGAAATCTTTCTTCAGGGATGAATCACTCAAGGTTCTTGCCTGTCAATCCTGAAAGATAATCAAGTCCCTTAAACAAGAGCCATGCATTTCTGTGTTCATCCTTCATAGTCCACACCACTTCGACTCTCAACCACAGGCGTATCTTTTTGCCAGGCCCAGTTTTTTCTGAAGCAGTCAAGCCAGGCTCTGCCTGTTCCCTCTTTGTCACTACCATTTCAATTCTATTTTACACGGTGTAGTACTGTTCATAAATGAAATGTTACAGAGTGCTTTCAGAAACTGTTAATTGGGATGGGTACAATAGTGTGAATAGACTAATGAGAGGAGAAGAAAAGAAATTTCTAAAGGGGAAAATTAAGTCTCTCTGAGTCCATGGCCTCTCCTTCAGGCAGTAAGTCAGCCTATGAGGGAATTCACTGGTCCTCTGAAAATCATTCTGAAGGGTTTCAAGTGCAGAGCCCAAGCTGTAGAGGTGTCTAGTCAACTAACTTGTATCCACTATGTAAGGTCCAACATTCTGAGTTGAACAGCATCTGGGGTCCAACACCTCTCATCAGCTGGAGGAGGGGCTCCTCACTGGGCAGAGGTGTTCAGGCAAGACCTGAGGTACTGGGGAGATAGGGAACAAGGAGAGGTCAGAAAGGCTCATCAAGAATATATTGTGAACATTACACAAAAGACATGACACATATGTCCTCACATGACAACCTAAAATGTCAGCAGCATGGAGAATGTGGTTGTTTAAGGAAATGCCTAAGACTTGTTCACAGTGCACATTGCCTCATAGAATATCCCAGAGTTTAGGGGGATCCAATTACTTTTACCTGTGTCTCATGCATCTCAGTCATGGCAGCAGTGTGGAGCAGTGGTCAGGCTTCTGGACTAGTCACTGGAAATTTGTGTATTCAAATCTTAGATGAGACACTGCTATTGTACCTTTGTGTGAGGTACTTTTCCTGAATTGTATAGTCCCTGTGCTTAAAAGGAACTTGGCACTGAACATTTTAGATCATGCTCACTATTCTTATCCCCAGAACACCCACATAGAATTTTATAATGCCACATGTGGCTGTTTTCATGTTCAGGTCCTTTTTTGTTTCTTTCTTACCACTGATTCAATCACTCTTTTACCTGTGATTCAATCATTTCTCTGCTGTCTGGAACACTCTAATTACTTTCTGAAGTCAACGCCTTGTCTACAGAACAGCCTTTCTCTCAATGCACACTGATAAGTTAATGCTTTATTATCAACTCTGTCTCTACATTTCACATTTTGCTCTGTGTACCCAGCTCAGAACATCTAGGATGAAAACTCCAATTAGGATGATGTAATTAGTGGGGTACCACAGGGATCTGTGCTGTGACCATTGTTCTTTTAATTTATCTCAGTTATCTAGTTTCCTGAATAGTTAGTAAATTACTCAAATTTTAGATGATACTAAATTACAAGGATTATTAAATTCAAATCAAAACTATTTACACAAAAATCATGACTGGCAGCTGACATTTAATGGAGAACAAGTGCATGCAGGTAATACATTACAAGTACAAAATAGGAAACATTGATATAAAACAGGCTACTATTAAAAACAAAAGACGTAGGTGTTCAGGCCAAAACATCAAAATGTGGGGAAGCAATATAGTCAAATACAATGTTAAAATATATAGTTTAAAGGCCCTTGCCCTTGTAAATCTGAGGCTTGAACCTGGGTCATATAACTAACCAGTTGTGAGTGTTTCCCCAAAGAGGTGAGCTCCACTGAGGGTACCGTGGGATTAGGGGTCTCCTGCCTATCGGAGACACAGCTCCCCCTAGTGGCATCGCAGGTGCTTGTAGGAACACTGTGCTGCTGATGACAGACATACCTGTCTGCCAATCGATGCTGATCCTTCATTATGGGGGGGGCTGCCTGTGATTTGATAAAATACAAGTAGCTAAAAGATCATTCTGTCCACCCAACCCCTTTGGTAGTTATTATGCAAAAAAAAACATGACTGGGGAGTAAATGTTTTAATTCATATATGGTGGGATTATGGAAAGCTGAATTTGAAGTAAGGCAAGTGCTACTTGGTTTAAGATGAGAGAGAATCACTTTATTGGCCATATACCATTTCTTGCATTAGGAATTAATCTTTTCGCATACCCCAGCTTGCTCTCCATGAGACACAGACAGGGAGAGAAGCTTGGGGTAAGAGCACAGGATCAGCCATTGTACAACAACCCTGCAGTAGTTGGGGTTAAGGGCCTTGATCAGGGGCCCAACGGAGTAGGATTCCTCTGCCAGCCATGGGATTTGAACTGGCAACCTTCCAGCCACAGGCACAGATTCTTATCACCTGTCAGGGAACCAATA